>NC_056749.1:677116050-677188550 GCF_019279795.1 Protopterus annectens | reverse complement strand
TACATTTATAACTGTATTCAAAACTTTGCATAATTGTTATACAATCTTTATTATTATTTTGTATCACTTCTTTTTTGTGAAGCTTTTCTCCCCGGGCATATCCTGAAAAAGGGCTCATGCTCAGTAGGACATTCCCACCTAACAAATATCAAATAAATAAATAAATTATATTGGGATGAATCGCTATGCTTGAAATGACCTACAGTTAATACCCTAGTAAACTGCTATGATTTTGGTATCTTTATTTTAATTCAATGCAGCTTCATCACTATTTCAAATTACGTTCCCCCGTCAGTGTTTTAGCTAGCTGATTGTTCATTTTGTATTTATTTTATAACTTGCTTTTTTGATACTTTCTAATTTTCCAGACTCATCTGTACTATCTTGTAGTGTCTTTTGTGGTCTATGCTATGATACATCCAAGCGTATACTGTCCCAGATATTCCATAATTGTGATGTTTCTTGCCTGTTTTTTCAGCTTAATCTGTCTGAAAATAATGTATTAAACATACGTACTGCATTTTATGATCAATGACAGTAATTTTGACAGAATCTTTTAAAAAGAAATAGATTTTTAAAAAGTTTGGTTCAAAATTAAAACATTACAGACATACAATGTGCACCTGTGTACATCTTCCTCCACTCCTTGTACATCACCCTATACTCCTTCCTCTTCTTAAAATACGTATTCACCACAGCCATGTCCATCCTTTTCACAAAATCCACTACCATCTGACCTTCTGCATTCCTCTCCTTAACACCATACCTACCCATCACTTCCTCATCCTCTCTGTTCCCTTCACCAACATGCCCATTGAAATCCACTCCGATCAGCAGTCTCTCACCCGTGGGTACACTCACCACCACTTCATCCAGCTAAGAATGAGAATTGCAAATTACAATTGCAATTCTTTAAGTTAGTAAACATGACCTAATTTTGAATGAAAATATTTAATATGACCAAAGCAACTTCTTTGTTGACTTCAGGATAGTATGACTTCATTTTTGCCATTAGAAAAATGATATTCCAGCTGTTTCATTTCGAACAAGGGGCATTCTTTCATCAGATATACTATCCTATCAATAAAGAAATTAGAATGTGATATATTCAGGACAATATAAACAGAGAACAAGCACGATATGGTAAATTTATTTTAAAATTGCCTTGAGAAAATAATCTGTGATTCTGCAAGTTGGGGCTCAGCCTGTGGTTCATTCATCTTATTGTGTTATTAACTTTCTTGGTCTCCACATAAAGGGCATAATATATTGTTAGCTGAAATATCAAAACTGCATCGAAATATAAACTGAAGCTAAAGTCAGATGTCTAATATTCAAATATGCTTACCTCTGGGGGGAGTAAGAAAGGGAATGACTAGAAAAGGATATTATAAATACTACAAAATGATCAACAGCCTCCTTTCCTGATTCCTGGACTGTCCTCTCCATGTTAGATAATGTGTTCTCGATCAAATAATTTCCTTCTCTCAGATAATGATGTTTGGAGTACTATTTATTGGAAACCAACTCACACTAAAATATATTATCAAGCTTATATTGAAGATAAGATATAATTCAAAAAACACAGCATATTTTCATAGTACCAATAATAAATGGAGCAGAAATATACTTGGCGGTTTCCAAGTTTATTATAAAATACAAAATCTGAATATTCATTGAAGTGCTCGTCAGCCACATGTTTAAAGAAATTTCTTACATCAGTCCATCAGTTTCATACATAAACATAAAATTTTCCTCTTTCTTAATGCAACAGAAAGACACATGGTTACAATGCACAAAAAGCAATCATCATTCTGGTAAAGCAAATGACATCATGTAAAATCTGTTGCAACAAATGGTTGCGAGCATGACTCAGTGTTATTGCTTTAACGCATACTATACTCAGACGCCCAAATGAAAACTCTATTTTTGACAAGTATAATGTCACTGAACCCTGTAAGAGTTGCAATTTTGTTAAATGTCATGCTCGCTCAAACTATTGCACATAGTATATAAATACATTAAACAAGGTCAACATTTTGCTTAGGAAAATAAAATTTCATAGCTCTTACTTTTTACTGATATCTAAAATGTCATATTGAAAAGACTTATGTTATGAAAATTGTCATAGTGTACCTGAAAGTTTCTGGTAAGAATTTTGATGATTACAATAATTTTGAGCCTGGCTGTTGGTAATTTCTCTGACCAACATTCTGTCACATTGTCAAGCATGACCCTCAGTGCATCATTTATTTATTAATGCAATTTTGTTAACTGAAAAAATACCCTGAGTCATGCCCTACCTACACTATGTAAATAACTATTGTGGACTGAAATACATTTTACATTTGTATTAAATCCATATCAAGTAATAGTGCTTATCAATACGTCCAGACTACTTGACAAAATCATTTTGCATACAGAAAAGAGGTATACAGAAAAGTCTAATTTGATTCATTAAAGTAATCAAAGTAATGCAAACTAGTTCTGAGGGGGCTTCATGTCTATGGACCGTGTGCTATTTAGATTTTACTGGCCATTGTTTATTTTCTTACAAAATGTAAAACATCAAATATGCCTGATTAAACTTTTCCAGTAAAATGATAATTGGAATTCTACCATCCTAACAATAAAATTTCACATAAATGTTAATGATGCCTTCAGAACTTTGTATATACAAAGAAATTTGTAAAATTTTGATGTAAAAGTTACAGAAAATGTGTTTTAACTATTTCCAGCTCTGATACCATAGAAGTGGATTAGTTTATATGTTCCATGTACTGGAATGTTTTTCTTTAAATCCATTATTGAGTCACTGGGAGCTTAACTTTATATTGTATAAAATTATTAATCGAACATAAAATAAACCATTTGCCTAAGTCTACAAAAATAAGACACTTGCGACATTATATTACATTACATGCTTTATTTTAAGTTTGCATGTTGTCATTTCATACTGGTCACTTGTAAGTAAATTAAAAGTTAGATTTATCTACTTTATTAATACTGAAACAAAACAAAATGCACATTTTTAAGATAACTGATCTCTTGAGCTATAGGTCAGCATTATGATAGTGATTAGGAACAACCTGTTAAATATGAAACCATTTAAAAGTCAAAATGAATGTCTGTTACACTTGTCATTAAGAAAAAGTACTATGAGGTGTGTGAGAAAAATAATGCAGTACGGGGATTACTTTGAAATAAATATACTTTTCAACAGTTCAGGTACTAGGATTTACAGAAGATAATTTGCAAACATGCTATTTACAAACAGCATGATAACATTTATAAATCTAGCTGAAGAATTTAGATTTATGTAAGACATTCAGCAATGTCTGTGCTGTACAGAAAATATGCATATCTTTTACAGTATATATCATTACAAAAAATATCAGTAACTTTTTTCCCTTACTATACCAAATATACAATGCATGGTAAACCTGCAAACATACCCACTTGTTTCTTAGTTTATGTTTACAAGGCCAGCATTATTTTGTTTTAACATGAAACTGCATTTTGACAAGTAGATACTCTTGCACATAAATGTTTTTCACATAGGCTTGTAGTATTAAAACTTAACATCTACAAGATACTCAAGTAATATTGTATTACTTTTCAAGTAACTGACCTGTCAAGCAATAACTCCCATGATAAAAACTAGGATGGTAATAATAAATGCATCCATATATTAATCCTATTAACTAAAATGGTTTACTTTCAGAGAACATGTTTTCATATATAAACAAAATAACTCATTTAATCGTTATCTGTCATACCTTATTTTACTGCTCAGGGTCATGAAGAATCCAGAACTGTGGAAAAGGAATGGGCATGTGTTGGAGAACCCTTCCTGAAAGAGAAGCCAGGCCATTCCAGTGTGTATATACACCCATTCACAGACAGACACAGATGCACAGATGAGCAATTTAGGAGTCTGATAATTTACCTGTCAGTATGTCTTATGCAGAAAGAAACCAGAGACCTTGGTAAAAATAACATGAGAAGAAGGGGAATCTTCAGACTGCACAGAAGGCACCCCAATGAGGAAGTGAGCTACAAAAATCAAGCACCATGAGGCAACAGTACTAGCCAATGCAACACAGAACCAGCAAATAATTATTAGGCAGAAATTAGATGTATGCTACTATGCAAACAGAAATCTAAGACCTATATATTAAGTACTAGCATTTACAGTAGAGAATTTACAAACACACATGCAAATTAAAGCATCACTAAAGAGCCAATAAAATCTCTTGACAAATGTCTATAGTACATGCAGGGTTTTGCAGAAAGCTTTGTCAATGCTACAATAAAAAATAATTTGGTCTGTTTCTAATTTATCACAAGTTCAACCTACACTATGTCAATCCTTATCAGAACAAAAGTACCTTTCTTGAAAATCAATATATGTTTAAATGATAAACTTCTGTACCTAATATCAAGTAAATGTACTGCTGATCATCATTTCTGTACACCAGTAATCTGCCCTACATAAAGTGGCCCGCATGCATACACTGCAAGGTGAACTACTCAGCAGTTATGATTACAAGTCATAAACTGATTAATAGTAAAGGGATTTTACCATTAAGCAGGTGTCATTTACTAGACCTTTAGGAAAGAAGGTGAATAATTTATACAAGTGCTCTTTTGCTACCTGGATTAAATAAAGAATATTGCATATGGTTATAAATATTTTGTTAGATAAAATTATTGCAGACTTGATTTTTGGAATTGGTCACTTTGACTTTGCAAAATTTCAAGTGATTGGTGGGGGTCATCTAAATATGCACGAATTACATTTTATTGTAGCACTGACAAAGCTTTTCTGAAATCTTCAGTCTGCTACAGACAGATATAAATTGATTTTACTGCCTCTATAATGGTACTCGAGTTTATTCATTGCGTGGACTACTGACATTTCATGCCCTTTGCCTGATCTGCACAACTTTGGTGCATACTTTATATATACATACACGCAGGGGTGTGATTTAATTTTGACAGTACGGATGGCCAAATGGTGGATATGTTGATGTCATGGAATGTCAATACAGGTAAGTGGGGCTGGGGGGCTGAGATCATGTGTGCGTGTGTGTGTGTGAGTTAAGGTTAGGGATGAGTGAATTATGGGTGTTGTGAGTTTATGTGTGGGTTTGTGCATTTCAGGGTAAGGGTTAGGTTAGGGGATAGATGTAGTGTTGTTTGTGTGTGATTATTAATGTTTGCATGTCTCCGTCTGTCTTGTGTAGTGGCAGTGTTGTGGGAAGGTTTTAATGAAGTTAAGGTATAGGTTAGGGTTGGGGGATGGGACAGCATTAGGGTTAGGGGTAGCACTGATTACTAAGGTGGTACAGGGGGGCAGAGCCTCATTATGCACATTCATTATGGGAACCATTGATCTGCTAAATGAAAGATCAGTCTTTAAAAGAATGGCACATGTACTCAGCCTCAGGTACAATCCTTACCATCCCGACTGATACATGGACAGTGCAAACAAAAACACATCAGAAGATTTGCAATAATGTGTGCATTTACTGACAATGTTTTTAGTTTGAGATTTTGCACTGTAGTTTGTACTTGATCATCAAAATTTATTAACAAATGTGTCTGTCATTTGCTAACGGGCTGCATGAGGCAAGATCATCACATTAGGCAAAGCTTATATATTTACTCTATCTTCTGTCAATAGGGCAACAGTGTTATTTTCCTTGCATGGTTGTATGGCATGCAGAAAAAAAGTTTCAGGTTGGATAACAGTGCCATAACTCATTTCTAGCTTTCAGCAAATGACAAATATGAAAACGTTTCTTAACCTAGTTTTTATAAGCATTATCGTCTTCATAAATCTTTGATTTGCCCCCTTTTATTAGCTACTCCTTTCCATCAGGCAGAGGTGTAGCTAGAATGGGGGAAAAAGGGGCAGCTGCCCCAGGAGCAATGTGTTACAGAATGCAATTAGCAGATGCCAAAAGGCCTTCAGCACATTACCGTCATTCATGAATGTTGGATGGTATTATATTTGTGGGCAGAACTGAAACACGTTAGTAGTCTATGTGACATAAACTGATGCAGTTGCTTGCTACAAATGCAGTTGTAGCAAGCAGTTTGTTAGTTTATCATGAAAGAAGAGGATATTATTTTCTCCACAATTTAAAAGAGATGACCATTTTCTTTTTTTGCCTTTAAGTAACAGCTGAGGGGTGGGGTGCCAGCGCTGGGGACAGCACTGGAAACAGAACAGATACCTTTGCCATCAGGAAAGAATTCATGTTAAAGACCGCTATTGGTCCAGTTCCCACAGATCATAAACAATCAGGCATGCACATCCATCAATGGCATTTGATGTGCATGTGCTTAAGGTAAAATGTACTTTGTAGCTTTTACTTTAAATAGCTCAATATAGCAATTTTAATGTTTTTCTTTCCATTACGTTGCATTGAAAGGAGGAAAGGGACATGAGAAAGGTTATGATTATTCCCTGCTATTTTAAGGTACTTTTCTAATTTTCCACTTTAATTCAATTTTCCCCAAACTTGGATTATGTCAGTGAATGTTGGCTGAGTGAAGGAAGTCAGAAAAATCTTAGGAGAGTAGAATCAAAGGAAATACAAGGCTGACTGTCTGTTTACACTTTGCCTGTACCAGTCTTTGCACTGAACATCTTCTCTTGAGGACAGACCATCTTGAAAATCAGGGGGTGAATTTGAAAATACACATCCAATCATCCAGTTCCTGTTTGAAGAAAGATAAAGTATCATATTATTTAATTCACAGTGGAAGTCTATTCTTGTTTTATTTAAGTGCTGGTGAAGATTTAGATCCTTTGTTCTGGTATTTGTAGGATTAGTCAGCTTGTGGAGATACAAAAGATCCTGGACCACTGCGTCCTTAATGCCACAGAAAACAAGGTGTAGACCTCCCATCAGGAGTCTATAAAACAGTGAAGAAACAGTGTTTCCAGTCTTTTCTGGTAGCTCACAGTTTTTAAGGTGATGACCTTCATAGTTAGGAACTTTTGGGGTCTCTCTAGTTGCTTGATATGTCTTGTAAGGTACATCCCAAACACAGCATCACATTCAGTAAGTGGCCAGATTGATGTTGAATATAATGAGAGAATACCCTGTTTGGATCACAAAATATCCCCTTGGCGATCAGTTGCAGTAAGTAGAAGGGGTTCCTGACTACTGTTGGCACATGATTATCAAAGGAGAGGAGATTATCAACCCAGGTACCAAGGCGTCTAACAACAATCTCATTTTGTATTGGGGTATTGTCTATGTCATATGCAGGGGAGAGGGTTGGTTTACAAATGTGACAGCTATTTCACATTTTAGCATTTAATTTAATTCAGTTGTCAGCATGGCATGTGTTCAGAAGAGTAAGTTCTTGTTGCAGAGCTTGGGTTTCAGAGGGTGACTTGACAATAACTAACTTGGTTAGTCAGAAGTCTTGGTTTGTGGTCTGGAGTTCAGAAATGTAAATGCTATTCAAAAGGGATCCTGCATAAAGCCCTGTGGCACACCGCTGGTTATGTGTATGCTCTTTATTGTGGTACCTGTTATCCTGCATCATATAAGTTGCATCCCTTAACCAATTGGCTACCCATATTACTACACAGGGATCTATTTGTAATGTCTATGCTAACATAAGGTACAGTATCAAAGGCCTTGGTAAGGATGAGGCATGCCTTGTCTACAGCATGGCTGCTGCCAACAGCTTGTCTTACTTTTACTGGCTACCATAAATTTATCTGGCTTCATTAGACAGGATCTACCTTTAACAAATCCATTTTTAATGTCATAGTTAAATTAGGTCTCTTAGGATGTGATCAATGGCTTTGCATATGAGAGTCATCAGGCTGATGGGTCTACAATTCCTGGGGTCAGTGGTGGGGCCACCCTTGTAGATTGGCATCACCACTGCTGTGCACCAAAGTTCAGGACTGAAGCCAGTGGCTAAACTCAGGTTACATAGTTTAAGGAGTGACCATACCAGGTCCTGCTTGGTACTTTTATTTAAACATCCTGGTATATGATTAGGTTCCATGGATGAAGTATTTTTAGTCTTTCAGAGTGCCTTTAGTACATTATCTTTTACTATGATGGTGGTTTCAAGGATAAGTGGGCTTTGAGCAGTCATTTCTGGGGTGAATTCTGAACCTGGTATATTGTTTCATCCTTCGTCCAGGTATACAATATTATATTTACTCAAGTCACCATATTAATCACAGAGCAGTAGAGCCTGAGGTCATTACATCTGACTCAGATACTGCTGAAGCTCTGCCACAAGGGACACCTCCCAAACATTTCCACTGAGAATTTTGTCTTTGTGTGATATTAGCAAATTTAGCTTGAAGAACATTGCTGTGTATAAACTTCATCTAGTTAAATACATGCCTGCCTGTGCTGGAAATTAGTTTTTAACATCACCCCCCCCCCCCCCCGCAACAGAGTTGTCCTTGTATACTAAGGACAAATTACTATGCTGGCCACTGTCCTTTCTCTTGACAAGCAGATTAAATTGCATTTGCCAGTTACTTAGTCTTCATGGCTGACAGGTTTCTGCATTCAGGAAATGAAAGGGAACTTATTCTACTTTGTACCTCTCTGTTAATTGATTTGTATTGGCTATAAACTGATTACTCACCGCTATTATTTGATCTGAGCGTGAACATTGCTAAATTTGTAGCAAATACCCTTTTAGAACCCACAACTGTATAGCACCAAAAGCCTAAATTGGTTAGAACTACCCCATCAACTAACATATACACAACTTCTTACACCTATAAAATTATTCAGAATTCATCTACTTGTTCAACACTAAACAACATTCTACACAACTATGTCCCTGGTCAGTCATTATGATGAAATGACCAAAATCTCCTGCCTGTCCATAAACCTATTAAATCTGCTGGGCATTGTCTGTACTCATACCATGTTGCTAAGGCCTGGAACTTTGAAAACATTCTGAAAGACTACATAGCTAAAAGCTGGCTCTGTGCCAGGATAAACTATATCCCTAAATGTGAACAAATACATATTTATACCTTACACCCCTTACTCTCCCTTGTTCACTCACCTCCTTATTTCTTTCCATTTTTCCCCTGGCTTTCTCTCTTAAATAAACCATAAGCCTGCTTTTCTATGCCTTCATATTGCAATTCCTGTTTGTATTATACTAACTTACCTTTAATTCCTCTATAAATTGGCTACCATTTTTCTAAATAATAAATTATTGTTATATAACTTAAATGCATTCTTAAAGTACAGTTGTGTACACTTACCATAAATGTAGATGTTTGAGTGTATTCACTGTTGCAGTCATTACATTTGGGTTATCTGCTTGCAGTAGACCTCAGTCGGCCTGATTATCAAAGTCTTGGGTCCTGCGTCGGTTGCAGTCCCTTCTTCCATGACGCCAGGTTGTCAGGGGTATAAAACTTGCAGCCAATGCCATTACATCAGCTTTTTTTTGCCCCAGATGTCAGCTGCCCCCATAATGGGACGCAATTATATATATATATATATATATATATATATATATATATATATATATATATACACATATATATATATATATATATATATATATATATATATATATATATATATATACATATATACATACACACACACACACACACACACACACACACACACACACACACACACACACACACACACACACACAAGGTTACACCTCCAACAAAAAAGCAAATACACCAAAAAGCTTTAAGCGTAGTAAAACAAGACTAAAGGTATAGTCAAAAGAAGTCAGGGGGCTGCAACAGTGAATACACTCGAACATCTACATTTATGGCAAGTGTACACAACTGTACTGTGGGTAGATTCCCAAAGCTAAGTATGGGAGGAGGAAGTTACCATTAGGATCAGCTATAAGGCCCTGCAAGACTGCAGTGGCAAAGCCAGCTCTAGATTTAGAGAAAATTGGCAAATGGTAATGCTTGGTGAAAGCATGTACAGAACTCCAGGTAGCAGCTGCTAGGATGTCCCTGGTAGGGACACCTTTGAGAAAGGATGTGGAGGTAGATGCAGCCCTGGTTGAATATGGTCTTATCCCCTGTGGGGTAGGTTTTCCATGGTGCTTATAGAAGAATGAATGCAATGGCCTATCCATTTAGAAATGGTTTGTTTTGAAATGGCCTTCCCCTCTGCCCCTGCAGCAAATGCAACCAGCAGCTGTTCAGATTTCCTGAGAGGTTTAGTCCTGTCCAAGTAAAATCCAAGTTGTCTGTGCACATCTAAGGAGTGCAGTATATGTTCCTCTTTGTTCTGTGGTTTAGAAAAGAAGGTTGGCAAATTAATGGACTGATTAAAAGCCACACTGGATACCACCTTGGGCATGAAGGAGGGATTGGTCCTGAGGGACACTCTGCCCGCATGAAAGATGATGAAAGGCTCCACTGTCATAAGGGCCTGTAATTCAGACACCCTTCTTGCTGAAGTGATGGCTAAAAGGAAGGCTGCTTTCCAAGAAAGGAATTTCAGCTCTGCATTTGCAGCTGGCTCAAAAGGAAGTAGAGTGAGTTTTTCCAATACAAAGTTAAGGTCCCAGGCTGGAGTTGGGGCTCTCCTGGGTGGTCTTACATTTTTGGCCCCTCTGAGGAACTGCTTGATCAGAAGATGAGTGAAGAGGGGTGGTTCTGTGTTGTAATGAGCTGAAATGGCTGAGGCATGAATTTTGATGGAGAAAAAGGAAAGGCCCTTGTGGAGCATCTCAGTTAAATATTGAAGAATCTGAGGAAAATTGGGTGCTGCTGTGCCCATCCCCTGAATTTGGTTCCAGGAAAGAATCTTTTCCATTTTTCAGCATAAGATTTTCTAGTACTAGGCCTCCTTGCCTCCAGAATGACATCCACCACTTGCTTACTGAGGGATGGTAATGGAGAGATCAGGTAATTAGACAGGCTGCCAGATTCAGGGTTTGAAGCTGAGGGTGCAGAATCTGGCCCTCCTGCTGGGACAGCAGGGTAGGGGTCTGAGGCAGGTGCCATGGTGCCAGCAGTGACACACTGTGCAAGAGGGTGTACTAGTGTTGGCATGGCCGGTCTGGTGCAATTAGTATCATCCTTGATTTGTCCTATTTGATATTTAGTAGTACCTTGGAGAGGAGAGGCAGAGGAGGAAAGGCATAAACTGGTTTTTCCAGGTTAAGGACAAGGCATCCACTTTTCAAGCTTGTTTGTGGGGAGTCCTTGTGAAGAATTTGTCCAGTTGGTAGTTCTGGGGGGAAGCAAACAGGTCTATCTCTGGGCTCCCCATTTGTTTCTCAACATGTTGAATATCTTTGGTCCAGTTTCCACTCGTGTGGGTCCATGAGATTTCTGCTTAGTTCGTCTTTCAGTGTATTTAGCTTTCCTGGCAGGAATTGAGCCTGTAGGTGCACTTGACTTGGTAGCCCAAGGCTGTGTTCCACAGAGCCGTGGCTACAGAGAGGGTATGAGTGGGTTCCCCCCTGCTTGTTTATGTACCACATAACAGTGATGTTGTCCGTCTTTATCATTAATTGTCCTGGAAGAATGTGGTCCTTGAAGGCTGTCAGAGCATTCTGTACAGCTAACATTTCTTTTTGATTGATATGCAGGTGCATTTGACTTGGGTTCCATTTGCCCTGAATACACTTCCCTGCCAAGTGAACCCCCCCCCCCATGCATAGACTGATGCATCTGTTGTTAGGGTTTGGGCGGCAGAGGCTAGAGTGAATGGAAGTCCCTTGTTTTGGTGGCAGGCCTCTGCCCACCAAAGGAACTCTATCTGTAGGCAAGGTTCGATAGGAATCATTGCTTCTAGATCCTGAGAATGTTGACACCATAGGCTTTTTAGATACCACTGTAGTTTCCTCATATGCAGTCTTGCATATGGAATTAGGAGAATGCAGGAGGCCATGAACCCCAAAGCTTGCAGTATTTGCCTTGCAGATAGCATGGTCTTTGTGGCCACTAGTTTTGAAGTAGGCTGTCAAATTAACTTGTTTCTCTGGCATGAGGAAAGCCATCTGGGAAGTCGTGTTTAAGCTTGCTCCCAGGAATACAATTTGTTGGCAAGGTACAAGATGTGATTTCTTTCATTTATGGTGCACCCCAGAGAAGTTATCAATTTTTGTACAAATGCCAGATGATTCAATAGTATGTCCTGGCTTTCTGCCTGAATTAGACAATCTTCCAGGTATGGGTATAGTTGAATATTTATTTGCCTACAAAATGCAATGACTGGAGCTAGGCACTTTGTGAATACCCTGGGATCAGTAGACAAGCCAAAGGGCAGTGCAGATAATTGACAGTGCATGAAGCCTGCTTTGAAGCTTAGTTATCTTCTGCAAGATTCCCTGATTGGGATGTGCAGGTAGGCTTCCTTTAAATCCAGTGTTGCCAACCAGGCATCCTTGCCTAGCATAGGAAGCAACTGGTGAAGAGTTAGCATCTTCACTTTTGGGATCACCAAAAATGTGTTTAGTATAGAGAGGAACAGGTTAGGATGCCAGGAGCTGTCTTTTCTGGGCATCAGGAAAAGTCTTGAGTAGAAACCTTGTCCCCTTTCCTCTTCTGGGACAGTTTGAATCGCCCTGATACTTAAGAGAGAGAGAACTTGCTTTTGAGCATCTGCCAACTGATTTGGGGGTAGATCTGGCCAACTGTTTGGGGTTGGTAAGGTGTGAAAGTGGAATCTGTACCCTTAGGAAACTATATTTTAAACCCATTTGTCCTGGGTAATGAGATTCCAATTTTTTGCCTGCAGTGCAATCTTTCCCCTAAAGGAGCAGTCAGTTGAGCAGGGCTTGGAAGTTTTAAAGTTAAGTCACTGCGACAGTTTACCATAGGGGGGAGTCTTACCTCTCCCTGTTTTGGAAGTGGGAGCCCCCCACTGCTTAGTCCTGTGCGTACCTTGGGACTGAAGCCTGGGAGTTCTGCTGGTTCTGAGTTTGGACTGAGAAGGCCTGGATGAGGCAGGAAAGGATCAATTCTTAGAGGGCCAATGCCTACTAAATCTGGGAGGCTGTACTTGCAGGAAATCTAACAGTTTGCATAGATTTAGCTTTTTCCTCCATCTTTTTAAGTACTTCTTCTGCTTTGTTGCCAAAGAGGCGGTCTTGGTTTAAGGGAGCATCCAGCAATTTGGCTTTAACATGATCTGGCAAAGATGTTTTTTAAGCAAGCATGCCTTCTAAGTACAGACCCAGTGACAGCAGCCCTGCAAGATGCCTCTAGTGACTTAAAACCACATTGCAAAGTATGTTTACCAACTTGTTCAGCAGAATACTTTAAATCCTGTAAATTTTCAGCACGGTCAGGAATCAACATAATTTTCTGTTTAAGCAATCCAATAATATGCTGCTGATACTTTAACATATGAAACTGGTAGTCTAAGGCCCTAATGGCCAAGGTTGCAGAAGTGTATACCTTCTTACCCAACCTATCTAATGCCCTGGAATCTCTATCAGAGGGGGTAGGATTTTTGGCAGTAGTAGTCTTAATGCCCTTGGGTCCCTGTGAAATGGTCTCAGGGTCCACAGTTGGATTTTTAAAAAGGAACTTGTGAGAGTCAGGTACCATGTAAAATCTATCAGGTTTACTGGGAGCAGAAGGTAAGGAGTCAGGGGCCAAGCTAGATTCCAAAAAAGCATCATCAACAATGTCCAGTACAGGCTGGTTAGCTAAAGGCCTGTGTTGGGGCAGGAGTAAGAAATCCCTAAGCCTCTTTTTAGAGTCAGAGTAATCCTGGCTTTCCCAGCAAAAATGCTCCCTAAGAGTATGCAAGGTTTCACCGAAAGAGAAATCCTCTGGAGGGGAAGCAGAGGGAATAGAGTCCTCAGCATCAGAATCCTCATAGGTAGATAAGGGTAAATCCTGGTCATCAGAGGAAACAGAAATTTCAGAATCCTGATCAGAAGAATCATAAACAAACTCAGTACTAGGTCTCTTAGAGGGGGAAGATTGGCTTCCCCTGATTAAAGTAATAAGGTCTTCAGCCATTCTTATCATTTGTTTTTTAGGCACAGAGGCCTGACCATGTGGTCTGGTCATCAGTTTTCTAGGCATGGATCGAGTTTTAGGCCTTGAAGAAGAAGATGGCATCGGATTAATATGCAAGTCAGTAGGCCTGAATACACCCTCAGAAGCCGATGCCTGCACAGCGGCTCTGGACCCATCCAAGGTAGAGACATCCGCAGGTTCTATAGTTGAAACATCTTGTGGCATACCAGACTCCGAATGGGTCTCAGTAGAGGCCTGCGAATCTGAAGTAGCAGGTATCAGGAGCTGCAAAAGCTCCTCACTGAGTACCGGCGAACTGGCAACTAGCTTAGAAGTGTCATTGGCAGATTTGGACCTTTGCGGTCTGTCTCTGTCTTTATCTTTGCGTTTTTTCGGAGTGTCAGTAGTCAGGTGGCTTAGCGAAGCCATATCTGGGTAATTGAACTGAGTAACAAAAATTTAGAACCATAAATATACCGACGATGAATAGTTCGTTGCTTAAATAAGGCACAAAACCGACAGCGAGGTACATCGTGGTCAAGGCCTAGGCAAGGAATACAGTATGAATGAAAATCTTTATGAGGTATTTGCTTTCCACAAGAAATACAATTATTGACTTTTAGACATCGGTTTAGAGCAGGAAAAATTTTTCCCAACGGGGTACCTTAGCTTAGTTGAAGACTTTGGTTCTGAAACTCGAAAACGAAAATTTCAGGAGTCGGACGACCGGCACTTGCGAACTGCTTCTTCTTCAAGCACCGCGTGGCAAGAAAGACTGATATAATGGCATCGGCTGTGTGCTTTATACCCCTGACTACCTGACATCATGAAAGATGAGGCAGCAACCGATGCTGGACCCAAGACTTTGATAATCAGGCCGACTGAGGGCTACTGCAAGCAGATAACCCAAATGTGATGACTGCAACTGTGAAACACGAAGAACATCCAATGTTTTCATATTATGTCTAATTTAGTGTGATTATTTTAACTGTATGTTTGCTTTTTCTTGTATTATTTTTAAAGACTGTAAAGTTATAGTTCTTAAAATGTTGAAAATGGGCTCCTATTCATTCAGACTCTCCCAGTAATCATATGGCAATAAATGAAATATTTTATACCAGTGAAGAAGCAACATGCAAACAGGTGGGTGACGGGATTCACATTACTGACTTTCAGTCATTATATAAATTTAGATTAAGAGTAGAATTGACTGCTGATTTGGCTTTAGGAGTCTTGCATTTCTTAGCAACATGTTTTTTTTTGTTTTGTTTTGTTTTTTTTTGGTGGAGATATTATAGTAGAACATCTCAAAGAGACAATAAATAGATCTTTCTTCTCTGTATCTCTGCTAACTAGGATATGGTGATTATCACATAGTAGAACAGTACCTGTGCTGTCAGTGATCAAAATGTACCCATTATAACTACGGAAATCACTGGAAATAATTTAAGAGTCGAAGTGATACTGCCTGTACAGTCACAAAAACAATGAATAGAAAATCATATGCCCTTAAAGGCTTAAGCAGTTTGCATTGTCATAACAATATTTTTAATAATGATCATATGTCATTATTACAACTTCAAAATTACAAACAATGGAATGTAAATTTAACTATGCTGACAGTGCAACAGTAGGAAAGTGAACTATAAAACATGACTATTATTATACAGAAGATTTTATGCTACTTCTAGAACCAGAGTAAGAAAGTTTTTTTCCATGTTCTACTGGTGAGGAATCTATATGTAGCAGCAGCTGATCTAAGATAGGATATGTGGCTTCTGGTACCAGCATCACTAAAACCTCTGTTGTTTCTGTAAAGTGGGCACATCTATCACATATCCATTAACAGAAGGAAACAGTAGCAGTTCTTGTAAAATTTTATATTTCAGCACTTAGATCCATAATATGTAAAACACATATTCATAGTTTAGACAAATATATACAGTAAGTACATGAACACCATGTAAACATTAGAACATTAGCCTGAGGGTTCAATTTTAAAGCATCAAGCAAAGACACTATATTTCAATTAAAGTCACTTTTTAAACCAAGCTCTTAGGATTACTGCTAAAAAAAATAAATAAAATGTTGTATTCTGTTATACTTAGCTTGCCCTTCATGTGATAAACTCTGAGAAAGATACAGCAAGTGACATGCACAGCTATATTAAATCCTTCTACAAAAAATTTAAACTGGAATATGATAAAAGTACATGGTACCCAACAGCCCACACAGAGCACTTAACAGAGTAAGAGTTCAGTTTTTACTTAAAGCAGCCAATATTAATTTATTAGCATGAAATTACTGTAAGTGATTTATTGTATATACTCCTCAGACAACCTGTTCATCTTATATTGTCTTTAATCAATTTCCCAGCAATATGCCACTCAGTAACGTAGGCAGGTACAGTCTAAAACAGAAAAGTGAACAGTGGCAATATGGGGGGTACCATTATAACCTTTTTTTCCCAGTATGCATCAAGCTGTCACATGAAAAATATGCATTTAAGTAAAATATGTTTCTGTGCAGCAAGCAGCAAATGTCAGCAAACTTGAGACCAATTCAATATAAAATGAGGAATTTTGTTAATTTATAAGCAGGGTTTGTTCTGAAATAATTAAGTAGCAGCCAAAAAGGAACATAAAACCCATATAATACACAGCAGTTTATTCAAGTCATGGAAAAAGTAATTAATTTAACAAATATTTTCCCATAGCTAAAGGATTTTCTTCCACGGTACTAACTTACATCTGTACAGAAGGCTATTTTGCCACAATGAGCCATAGAAAAACATGACTTGTGTTCTTTTAGATGTAGTAGCACAACAAATGCCCAGCTCTGTGCAAAAAAAAAAAAAAACATGCTGGTGATAATGGGCTATCTGTGAAATTGTTTTGTTTTATTTTTTAATACTATATTCTTTTTTTTATATTTTTGATTTAAAATAGTTCATCTAGTTCCTCCACCGAAGGTTTCAGACTTGTTGTAGTAGATATAATTGTTGTTGGAGAATGCATTTTACATCCAATATACAAGTTACAGGTATATAATGATTTAATGTCTATACATACACTCTCAGAACCATTGACAGACATACAGTACTATACATAGTACTATATATACTATATATAGAACACACACACACACACAAATTTCAGCCACTTTTGCTCACAGAATCATCCATCCACAATTCCTGTTACTTAAAAAAAAAACAAGGTAATAAGACTCTCTTTCCCACCTTCCTCTCCCACTCCCTTTACTGTCCCCTGGTTTTGGATTTTGCCAGTATTGCTGCACTGTGCATTCACTTCTTGGTAAAGAAACAGTCAACACTGCCAGTATTTAAAGGTTTTATACCTCTATGTTGACTGCCTGTTGCAGTCAGAGCTCTCTGTCTCCCTTGTGTGTTAATCTCTCCCTCAGTGGCTTTTACATATGTAAATGTACGCACACATACACGCATGCGCGTGCATACAGACAGAAACACACACACACACACACACACACACACTTTCCTTTCTTTCTTTCTTTTTTTCCTTAATTCACACTTTATGCTCACTAAACACAAACAACTGTTTACAGATACAGCAAAAAATGGTTGCCTTTTTTAATGTCTAAACTATGTGGCATCTTAATATACTGCCAATATGTAGCAAACATGTTTTTGAGCAAACAGTACCTGTACATTAACACCCTACTGGACAATGTTCATTTTCCAGTCAGGCTGGCAATGTACAGGTCACCCATTCTATCATAAAGGAATAATATACAAGTGTAATCCACATTGAGATTTTATAAACAATTAAGGATGTACCACTTTGTAAAGCATAAGACACAAAAACGTGTTTATAAATTAGTGGCTACCATATCATATGCTATGTCTCCTAATTACTGGAAGAACATATTCTTTTTGCAGCAAACTTATACATTAAAAAATATATATATATTTCATTTTTGGCCAAAATGACTGGCAGTTGTGGTAACTGGAAACACTTTTTAGTATCACATAAAAAAGGAAATGCATATTACTGGTAATGCAACATGCATTAAGCACCCTGCAGGAGCTAGAAGTCTAAATACAAAAAAATGCTGCTAGCTTATTCATGGGACTGCAGAAGTGTGTGTGTGTGTGTGTGTGTGTGTGTGTGTGTGTGTGTGTGTATATATATATACTGTCACAGCCTGCTAATGGAGGAAGAGAACACAGCTGTTATAATTCTGTAATTTCATAATCATGGAACATGATCAAATAATAAACACAGTGTCAGCAATCTGATGATGTTGCTTTAATTTCTATATTACAGTTGCTGCACATATTAGTGCTGTTAGGAGAAGGTAGCTGACTGCAGTCTGTAGCAGTGATACAGACATTAAAAAGAGCACATTTATGAGGATTTTTTTAGTTTAAATCTCAACATTTTTATCACAGATCATCTAACACTATGAAATTAAGGTAAAGCACCATAATATACCTTACAAAACTTTTTTTAGAAAACTTAGTGGAGTTTTAAGTTAATCTATTTTTAAGCATTATTTGAGAAATATTTTAATGGATTATTTATGCTTTGTTGACTGTGATTGTCCCTCTGTCTTTGTCATTGGTCTCCTTTCACTGGAGACCCATGGTAGTATTCATATGGACCAGAGGACATGAAGGAATTTCCCTTAGTCTTTTTGATCTATGCTATGCAAAGTTTTACATTCACCTGAGCTACCTGGAGCCTCAGTTTAACTTCTCGTCTGAAGGATGGCACACTAGGAATGCAATACTGCCATTATACTATACTGCAGTATCAGTAAAAGAAAAACTAGCCTAAGAACCTGGTGTAAGAATAGAATCCACATATGTCTGATCTTCTGGCAGCAAAGGTGAGTTGGCTATCTGTTGAGTGACTGACACTGGCATTACAATAAATGCAAAAGTCAGAGTCCTTTAGATGGTCAGAAAGATAATACACTTATATTAATGGAGGTTCAGGTGATGCTAATCTGACTATAAGGACATGCAGTTGATAGCAACCAAGGCAAAGACAGAGTAGTCAAAAGAACACAAGTGTCACTGTAAAACAATGAACACTTAGAAGGGTAGGTCATGACCATGTCTGATGCATTTTTAGAAGGAGTAAGCTATTTAGAAGGGACAGATTAAACATTAAAAACTGAATCCAATCTCACCACTCCCAGCTCTCTGAAATGAATATGCATGTTTGCCTTACTGCAAGACAACACTAATGGGTAAGTATGGTTTTCAGTTATGCAGAGGATTTCTCTTTGCACAGTGGTTGACTTAACATATCTAAGAAAGGGAAAAAAAACACCAACATAGTGGAATAGGGGGGGGGGGGCTGTCCTAGTTTAAAAAAAAAAAATTAGGTCCATCATCATCTGTGAATTCAGTGTTTTTTTTTTTTTTTTTGACGAGTTTAAATCATTATGTGTAGAGCCAAATAGCTGTGCATTGATTGATCATACGAGATTCATGTTACTGCAACCACTCTGGAATGTAAACATCTCATACACTATGAATCGTTGAGTCATCATATGCATCCCATTTACTGCCCATTAATACATTTCCCCTATTTAAATCAGTATGTTTAGTGCCATAGCCATCAAAAATATGATCAAATCTATTGTATATTGTAACCTACTAAAGGATTCCCTACAGGAAGTTGATATAAAACATTTTTCATGGCTAGTTCATTTACATTTAAAGTCTAATCCCTTTATGACAGCATATAGATAGATATAAGAAGATGGTCAAAACTTAATTTAAATGGCATACATGAGTCTAATTTAAATTAACTACTTGCCAAGGCTTCTTTCCAAATTGTTACTATTTTATAAGGATTGGCTCGTATATCAAAGTCGAGGTCAGTGTAAGCATGGACACTACAAAGTCCTAAATGCACTGTGCTGAAATTGCCTCTAGCAAAAGTAAGTCTGATAATCCCTGATTTGTACATATATATCATAATCTAGCAACTGTTAAAGACAGCAAGTTTGATATATTATATTCCCTTTGTTTCAATGTGTGTGGGAGACCACTGGTAAAAGGCTGAGAAGGAATTCCAGATGAATTAACAATCAGATCCAGGTACTTTGTCTTTATTAATCATGTGTATCCATTTTCTACTATTTTTACCTATTAAAAGTCTGGTACATTTTAGAGGAAGTGAGCTCTAGAGAGCAAGATAAAAGATGAGACCAGCATTTAACCGCAGCCACTGAAAGTTAACCATCATTTAAGATCGGACATTTACTGATAGATAGTTTAACAGCTTGGTAAAGCCCCATGTGTAGGACTATAGAGTACAGGATTAGAATTTGGTTTACACTTTGGTTGCAATGCTAAGAATTCCTCCACAATTCTCCACTGGCTGATTCCACTAGACTGTTGAAAAAAGAGTAACGGTAACACTGTCATCCATAACAGATATAGATTGGAAAGAAAAAGGATATTCATAGGTACACTATGCCATTCACCATGTCCTTGCCCACATCTGTACAGCCAAATACTAGGACAATACCTTCAAAGAGGCATTTGTCAAGGTGTGGTTAAAATTACTATCGAGGATAGAATCAATATGTCCTACTACATGGATTATAAACAGACTAGCAGGAGACTTGTATTTTAAGAAAGTAAATGTGAGGAGAAGGGCACTTTTCTAAGTCCCAGCATTCTTAGATATCAGAAAGTGGGTGGGATCTTAGTGCATGTTTTCTGTGAACTTAATCTGATTGCACAAGTGCAGTCAAAAACCAATAGCAGGCAGAGACCATGACTTAATTGCTTGAACAAAATTAAAAGAACCAACCGGGTGTTGGGTAACCTCACTTGGATCAGGAGCTCCAAACCTTCTGCTCATCTTATACAACAGAATAAATAGTTAAAGTTAAACATAAGGTTGCAGAAGGCATCCAACTGGCATTTTGTAAAGAGTGTGGATTTGTACATTTTGTTATAAGTATGTTCTAAGTGTCTGTGGTTACTACTACACATAATAGAAAGAGACAGGCATTACACTGTCTATAAGTGATATATCTCTCCATGGTGAAGCAACTTTAGAGTGAAAATAAAAATGTTTATGGGATGCTGGGGAGTTTCCCCCTCATGAAGAGAGCAGGATGACTTCTCTCCCTTCAAAAACCCTTATATTTTTTGCTGTACATGCTCAAATTGAGCATATTAAGAATGTACATTTTACAAATGTGTACACTCAAACTGTGTCTTAGAAGTCCTTGTGATGGGGTAAGTGTGATATGAGTTTTTGGGTCGTGAGAATGCACAGTGGATTTTAATCTGAGTGGTTCTGTATGACATGGTCAAATCTTTGAGGCTGAGTTTATATACATCATAAATACTGGTTTAAATATGTGGTGGGGAGGTTATTTTGAACATGAAGTAGGCCAGAAAGGCTGCTTGCATGGTGTTATATAAACATTGCTGTTCACTGTAAATGGACTAGATTAAATAAAATATAATGAGTGATACCAATAACCAGAATCAAGGTGACCTGTAAATCATTTGGACAAACTGGACAGTACCAATCCATTAACTTCTTCCACTAATTCTGATTTCTAACTTTTATATTATGACATTTTATTAAACACATTCTGTTATGCATGCAGCAGACGTATCTAACCTAACAGGACCCCTGATTTGTTGTGTCTATGTAGTTGATTATAACTTATGTGGAATTTTATGTTCATATCATATCTTGAATGAACATGTTCAGTACAACTTATTAACATGATGTTGGTAAAAAGTCTTATTGAAATCAGCACTTAATTGAGCTCAGCGTTCTTTAAGAGTTCCATCAGTCATTTTCATACAAAAGACAGACCATTTTTAAGAAAATAGCTTGGCATATATTTTTGTATGAAAACTGTAACAATAAGAAAGTGGTCTAAAACAGTGTGAGTTGGTAAAAAATTGTATTTTTGATAATGTCATCATCCTCTGTTTTTAATACTGGAAAACTAAGAAATACTTCATGTATTAAAAATAATGAATGTCACGTATAAACTGCTCACAGGTATAAAACATTATTGCAGTGAAACTAATGACATTTATTTTCCTGTATGTATATTAATAGTTCCCCCCACCTCTGTTTGTGTGAATAAACCTATATATATATATATATATATATATATATATATATATATATATATATATATATATATATATATATATATATATATATATATATATATATATATATATATATATATGGCTCTAGGAGTAATTACCGATGACATGTTTCAATGAAACTGATACTGTCGAGCACACTTTTGCTGAAAAAGCACTTTCGGGTAAGTCTGCTATAAAATAAAAAAAAAAAACAAAGACAAGATTTTAAAGAAAAGTAACAGTAATCAGGTTCATGCATGGGGGCAAGCCAAGTGGGGCCAAGTGTGCTCCCCACACACCTCTACTTTTATATTCACACTCTGAAATCGCACTACAGTGGGGAAAACGGAATATTCCCTTATACCCACTGTGCAACGATCTCAGCAAAAGCCATTTTCTCATGTTTTTTCTTCTTTTTTAGCTCAGTTTTGCAAAAGCATTTTTGGGAAAGTGTGCTCGCCTGTTTCAGTTCTGTTGAAATGTGTAGGCGATCATTAGTCCTAGACCTATATATATATATATATATATATATATATATATATATATATATATATATATATATACACACACACACACACACACACACACACACACACACACACACACATGGATTCACTTCTGTATCTCAAATTTCCAAAACATCGAATTTCATATGATTGATGCTTTGGAATCTCGACATTCCAAAATAAATAAAAAAAAAAACAACTTTCTCAATGTTTTTGCAGGGGGACAAGGCCCCCTGCACCCCCCACACCTCCACTACTTAAATATACCAAGTCCAAGATCACACTACAGTGAGGAAAAGGGAAATCTCCTGTTTCACGCTGTATGAAGATCTCCGTTCAAAATTTCGAAGTTCTAAAACTTCGATCATATGTTCCTGACCATATGAAATTCAAAGTTTTAGGATTTTGGGATTCCGACAGGAACCCATATATATATATATATATATATATATATATATATATATATATATATATATATATAAAATGTATACACACACTATATATATATATATATATATATATATATATATATAGATATATATATATATATATATAGATATATAAAATGTATACACACACACACACACACACACACATATATATATATATATATATATATATATATATATATATATATATATGTATGTATGTGTGTAAACAAGTTTATATAAATATATTTATTTCTAGACTGCTGTGTTACTCTTCATGCAATATATCCAGGTTTAAAGAATTTTTCACTTTCTCCATATAGTTATTTGGGGTCTATGTTGGTTCACTGAAGTCTAATTACAGCAAATGGCTGCTTATCAAACCACAATCACAGAATTCCAATTCATCAAACGTTCACATCAGTGAACATTTTTCCCAGGGAAGGAAATGAATTGGCCAACATATGGAAATTTGCCCTTTTTCCCATTGTAGTGCGATCTTGGAGTTAGTATATATAAGTAGGTAGTGTGGGGGGGTGTAGCCTTCCACATTGAGGGTGTGGTGGGCATAGCTCCCCCACTTTGGTGGGTTTGATGTACTGCGGTGTGTGTGTGTGTGTGTGTGTGTGTGTGTGTGTGTGTGTTAGTTGGTCTGTTGGCCAAGTCATTTCTTTCCCTGGAAAAATGTTTACTGATGTGAACATTCAAGGAACAGCCATTTGGTGATTTTGGTTTGAAGAACAGCCATTCGCTGTAATTTGACTTTGACAGACTGATATAGATCCAGTTACTTGATCTCTTCCTTATACTGATTTTTGATGTATATAATTCATTCATGTAGTTATGAATATTTTATGCATTTAAATTTTTATGAAACATTTTTATCAATAATTTTCTTGGCTGGTTAGGGGTAATATGTTTAAATAAAAGCCGTTGAAATGAAGCTATGCATGATTCCTGAGTCTATGGCTCTTTCTGAAGCAAAATTTAGAACAACATTGTATGATAATAAAACCTTCTTTCATCCTAAGGCATGTTTGAAGCTTATAGAACTGAAGGAAATAACTCTTCTGGAATGTAGTTTCTCAAGACAGTGAACTGAATGGGGACATGGCGCCCTTAAAATGACTAAGTAGCATTGGGTTTCCCTGCATACAAGTTAAAAAAGGATGTGAAATATTAAACCGGTGTGTTATGCCTTTATACAGAAGTCTTATAAAGACATACTGGTTGGGAGGTTGTATTCATACTGACTATAAGAAATCTGGACAGGGCACTGGGGAACTAACTCTACTGTTTTTTCTGTAAGTGCCCTGTGATTTTTCATATCCACCTATGCTAATACAAGTCAGGTAGATAGGACCTTGGTTTAATGTCTCATTCAAAGGATGACACACTCAGGAGTGCAGCACCCACATTGTTACACTGCAGCGTCAGTACTGGAAAATTAATCTAACTGCCTGGTATGGAAATAGAACCCACAGCCTTCTGGACTTTCAGTACCAGTGTGCTATCTTTTTAATCGCATGCGTGCACGTGCATGCACAAAGTTTTAGCAATTTATAAATGCTTAAAGCTGGAGTTTCCATAGGTATTTAGTGCTGTACCTTATATTACCTGTTGTTCTACCTTCTGTAATAGCACTCCCAATGAAATTGGTACTCATAAACAAGGAACATACAGAAAATGTACGACGACTTGGAAAAAGAAAAATGTAACTTTTTTATTTTAAATTAAAAATATATAAAACAAATTAAAAGCAAATAAATAAATATAAATGGAAGAACTGCAGCCTTGTAACCCATTAACACAATCTACACCTAGAGTTATACTGTCTGAAACTGAGGGACTTAATTATATGTACAGACAGGCTTCAGCAAAATGTCCTACTATTTCCAGATAAAATGAAACACTGCAATAAAGAACACTGCACATCCTTACTGTTCTTACAGGCCTGTTCCTGGCTGCAAGAGGGTTAAACTATAGGTAGGAATCTGTATCCTATGGCTGTCTCGTACCTGGAAAGGTGAGGAACGGCAGATTATGCAAACTGAAATGGGTGGCTAAGCTCATGATATAATTGGAAATTTGTCAGGGAGAGCACTGTCTGCTTCATACAGTGAGGAACGAGGGGGAAAACTAGATGATGGCTTCTACAGATCCCACTGCCACACTTAACAGATATGCTGACCAAAAGTCCACAGAATAAATTTATCATGGGCTAATGTGTACCATGTTTTAAACAAGGCTCAATAAACACAAATTTGAAGTATCAGCATATAGGAATAAGGAAACAATTGCAAGTGTGATCTAGATTATACACATCATGCCCACTAGAAGACTGGAAAAAATAAAACATCTGCAAAAATATACCTGTTTTACTGCTACAACAGAAAATTACAGGTGGAAGAGACCTCAGGCTTTATCAAACCACCCTTAAGACTTCACTCAAAAGATGTAAACTTTTCAATCATATAAACGAGGGACTTTCAACTGGAAGCAAAGTCCAGCAATATTCTGATTGTTCCCTTTCATAGAACAGGCAGAATCAATATTTTTTTTTACTTACACATAGGTGCCCTTTGACTAAATGATGCATGAAGAAATTCCTTTTCCTCCTCTTCTACCACTGTCAATGGGTATTCAAAGAACACTTTCACTTAAATTCAAGTGCACTAGTACAACAGGGAACAGGCTGCACTTTCTATATGATACGCTTCTAAAACAGATGTTACTTAAATATTTGTGTAGATGAGTAATCGCACAACAGATCCACCACAAAAGTGGACATATTCAGGAATCTGCTTGCTGTACATACATTCTGTATTTTATATTTATTTGTTTATTTTCTCTTATTGCCTTAATGAATAAATGTTGCAAATAATCTGTTAGTTCAATTATATAGTCTGATTAAATAAAATAAATAATAATAAATAAATAAAATTTTATTTGTAATAGCTGGGTGAGGTTGTCAGCTCCATTTGGTAATATAAACTGCTATAATAAATGTACTAAATACTATATAATTTGATTAACCAACACCAAAGAAACATGATGTACTGCAATTCTTTCTCTCAAATGTTCTGGACTGGGCTGACAGATAATTCATATCCACAGTAACACAATTATAACCTTATTAAGGTTAAACACTTAGTGCAAAATTTAGCAATGAAACTGCAATTGTCTATGGCACAATATACATTATATATGTACAGTTTTTGTAAACTTCCACACTTAATAGGTGAAACACAAATACCTCTAAAGACATAAACCACTGAAATTCAGCATATGCTGAATTTTCCTTTCTTTCAGTTCTGCTCTAATGGGTAGTATATCAAGCTATCCATCCATGCTTCCTTCCAGTTTTTCAACAACTTGTCCTAGGGAGCATCATGGTGGCTGGAAGTTCGGCAGGGCTAATCACACTTTTTGATAAAACTCTCAAAATATTGGAACAGCTATTGCAGGGTCATCCAATGTACCACTGCCTCCATGTGCATACATCCACAATTCATGTCTTTTGCATGACACAAAAGCTGATTTATTTGCACTTTGACAGCAAAGAACTTTAAATAAATAAACTGCATCCACTTCTTCGGTATCAGCTTGTTCAAACAACATATTTACACATTTGCATCTTTTTAACAGCATTTAGTTTCACCAGCAGTATGATCTGAAGGAACATACAAGTTGCAAATGGAAAAGAGGTAATGTGCCCATATCACAGATGAAGGAAGAATGTCAGCTAGAAGTGACTGTTAAAAGTTAAAATGGACTGCCACTTTTCTGCACGCCAGTGTAGGAAACATCTTTGAAATGAAGCTGAAGATCACAACTGTATGCACCGTAACAACAGTGCACTTTCCAGCACAAAATGGAGATACCCTGTAGCAGGCGTAGCATCAGTTCCACAAAAAAGAAAATATTTTCTTTAAGAAATGCAGACCTCAGAAAGTTGGTAATTTTATGAACAGTGTGACTGCACGAAATTTCCTTGAATGTCTATTTGTTGGGAATATTTCCCTTCAAAAACTTTTGCATGCATCCATCATGTGTTCATGGCAGAGCACCTTCACATTACTTGCAGATCCAGCCTCACGTTTACGAACTGAATTTCCGTTCCGTAGGTGGCCCAGAATCTTAAAAAGGAAAAAAAAACATTGATATTACATAGTTAATATATACATTCACTGAAAGCATATATGTTATTGTCTTTCAAGGATTAGGATAAAGGTAGCTAAGGATGTATATGTCAAGGAAGTATGTCAACTGTTGCGTACAATGTATAAACAGTTATTGTTTCTATAGAAGTGAATTGCACAACATGAAAATTGTTTGTCATTTCACAATAATTTGCTATCCAGAATTACCTTCTTTATGAATCTGAGCACTTACTTTAGATACATTTAGCATTGAAAATGCATAAGAAACAGGTAATCAAATTGCATTTCATATAGTCAGGGGGTTTTAACCATTTCCTGGCACACACACATTAATAAATCTACTGTAACTGCAGAGAACTGTATAATTTATAGAAAGATATTTCATCTCATCTTGAATTAATTAATTCTTCTGGCACAGGTTTACAGCTACATTATGGTGGAGACTTCAGAAGTATTTTAGGTTTTTTTAATTAAAATACACCGATATTTCATCTAAGCAAACTTATGCCAGTCTAGAAGTGCTCCAGAGTCAGAGTAACTACTGCTATGGATTAATCTATTTAATTATGCAATTTAAAGAAAGTAAATGTTTGTCTAGGGTTTAAAAAATGCAGCCTAACTTTAAAATTAGGTAGTCTAATTTCTGTCTTAGGAATAACTACATATTGAATTACATAAACTAAACACATCAAAAACAGCACCATAATATTATATATAAAGCTCATTAGAAAATTATAAGAGAGAAATCTGAAAATCTGGAGATATAAATAATGGGTATTGAGAACAGTTGAATAATGCAATGTAGATCAATAACTATGATGTAGTGCAATTAATTAATTTGGGCTGTTGATAAGCAACACATTAAAGAGCATTTGCTCATGTCAGCAAGATCAGAGTTCCATTGCATCTACAATTATATAGTTAATCTTAACTTAGACCTACTTATATTAGATAAGAAAGAATTTAACTTGTTGGCCATTGATAAATTAAAAAAATATATACAGATCAATTTAATTCTCCTTACTGAAACATCCCATTCTTGAAGTAGAACAACACAAAGAAAATACCAACACCAGAAGTGGATGTATAAATATATAGTGTACGACTCTCTAGGACAAGGCAAGACTGAGGAAGACCTTGTTGTCGAACTTGGTCTCTGCCATATCCTAGGGTGCACTAATACAGATTTTATATGTTGATTTCTGGAGCTTATATTTTATTTGATCTACATAGCTAAAGTGAACCCTGTGTGTCCTGCGATGCTATTCTAGCTGCTCTTCCATATGGTCACCCTTCAACATGCTGCTTGAGAAAGTGCACAACCACCACTTAGCTGCAGGGTTATTTAGGCTATTTAGAAACATAACAATATTAAACAAGCAATCACAGGGACCATAATTGGTCTAGTCACACATGTTTGAGAAGAAACACTTAAAAATGTGTGCCTCCATATTCAAGCACATAATATTGCCCACCTCCAAAGTACAGCAGGGATGTACATGACAGTCTTACTGTAAACTTATGTCTACCCACCCCAGTCACCAAGTCTAGTATTAAAGGTAGTCAAAGCAGTACTCTGACATGTAGTGGTAACTTATTCTACTGGTTAGGAGTACATAGAGTTAGAAACCAGTATGTCCGGTGAGTCTTGCTTATTTGTGGGTGTGGATTTAGACCTCTAGTGTAAGAGTTTGCAGAACTACTGGTTTTGCAAAAAAAATAGGAGGTCAAATAGGATTGTGTCTTTCAAGGCTTGAAAAGCAAAATGTAAGTCATCTGCAAGCTGCCAGGTATAGAGTTGTGCTAATCTATTGGGATATCTGAAGGATTTAAG
The DNA here is from genome assembly GCF_019279795.1 of Protopterus annectens. Classification (NCBI taxonomy): domain Eukaryota; kingdom Metazoa; phylum Chordata; order Ceratodontiformes; family Protopteridae; genus Protopterus; species Protopterus annectens. The sequence goes on along the minus strand of NC_056749.1, from coordinate 677,159,498 downwards.
GCTTTTAATTTTCTTGTAAGGTATGTTTGGGACCTTTCTAGTTGAGCGATATGCTTTGATTTATACTTATCAAAAGGGACCACTATATTCAATGATGGCTCTGATAAGGGAAGAGTGCAGTGGCAGCTTGACTTCTTTGGATCTTGAAGATATTCCCTTGTAAATGGTCCTGATGCAAGGAATTCCTTACTCTAATTACTGATAATGATCAAATGAAAGATAATTGTCTACATAAGTACGTATGTCTCTTATTACCACATCTGTCTGATAAAGAGTACCATTTAAAACATATGAGCTGGGAGCGGCTTTTTTACCTAATGCTACCATGTTTCACTTTTTTTTCATTTACCTTCTGTCCAAATTCAATACACCAGGTATGTGCATATTTCATCCCTTACTTGAGCTGTTTAGTATCAGTGGATGAAAAGATAACAGCCTCCAGCTTGAAGTCTTTAGCAAACTTGCTCAAGTATACTTCTGGGATACGGGAGTAGATATCTGAAACTTAAATGACAAACAAGAGACAACACAGAGATGATCCCTGTCGTACCCTACAATTTTATGTTCACAGAGGGTGCAAACAGCTTTCACAATCTGTGATCTGTCAGATAGTCAATTTGCAATTCAGCAGTAACACATTGGTTAACCTTCAGTTTGTTTACTTTTTTTTATCAATACCAGCATGGGGAATAGTTTCAAAAGTCTTGGCCAGAGCAGGATAAGCAGTGAGCACTGACTGACTACTGTCCATACTCTCTGTAATTTTTTTAAAGAAACTGATGAAGTTCAGGAGATAGGACCTACCTATCGTAAAATCAAAATGACTGTGGCCTACTTCAGTTAAGTTGTGAGGCTAGTGGACCTATAATTAACTAAAAATGTAGAGAGGTCACCTTTTGGTAGGGTATTCACAGTGACTGCTCTCCAGGTATCAGGCACACACCCCGTGGACAGGTTGACATTTTGACGTGTAAGTACACACTGAAAAGTGCATACCTCACACCAATGAGAATGTAGCCTGGTATGTTGTCTGGTCCCATGGAGGTATTATTTTAAGTCTTTGACAGAGATTTTAAAACTTGTTCTGATGTGATTTCAGAGGAAACTAAATTTCCTGAGCTAATGGGGGCAACAATGTAAGCAGTTAGGGTAAAGTTAACACTGAACATGTCTTCTAATAAATTGGCTATATCTTTGGAATATTCCATAATTTCCTGACACAACTGAAGAAAGATATGAAGTTTCCTTTGGTCATGTGTAGCAACCTAAGGCTTATAATCTGCTTTACATTTTCTAATAGCAGGTTCATAGGTAAGTATTAGGCTAGCTGCCCTCGTGGGCAATTTTAAAATCCAGTTTGCTCTGTGGGCATTCCAGTTGCTGCATGTGTGTGGATATCTGGATAGATACATGCCAAAGGGTGCGTTATACTCAATGACTGACAATGAGGGATGAGTAAAGGGGACAATGACATCCCTAGATCTAGACACAACCTCTTTGTTTAAAAGCTGTACAATATAGGAATTAGATGACCTCCCAAAGGATACAATAATGCATTTTTTTTGCATTTAGTTTCAGCCCTTGATTTTCACATCAGTTATTTATTTCGGACAAACCTTCCTATGAGATGTCCAAGTCATTTGGGGGTTCAACAACTGCTCCTAGCTTGCAATCATTTGCAAACTTAGTCAGCCACAGCCATTTAATATTGGCTTTTCCTTCAGAAAAGTAGATGCCAAACAGGGGAAGTCCCAGTAGGGAACCCTGGGGAACACCAATGGTGGCTGGTCTCTTTGTGGAGGTTAACTTCCCTATTTTGACTTCCTGCATCCTTTTGGTGAGCATGTTGGCAATCCAGCAGGTGACCTAGAGGTTTATTCATAGTTTATTTAGCTTTTCTACTATAAACCCCTGTGGTGAAACCAAAATATAAGCAGGCTCATGAATAAAAGAAAAACCACACTGCACTTAAAAATAAGTTTAGGTCTCATAATGTCAAAAATGCTCTCTGCTAAACTTAACGGGAACTCCAGAACATGGTCAAATCAACCATAGCCAGATAGCAGGTAAAAACAGTCACCCACATGAAGGATAACTACAAAGCCTTCTTTAACTATGTTAGAAATGGTTTACTATCACTTTGACGAAGTGCAGGGTATTGAAATGCACATGTTCGACTTGCTGTTTGCAAATGTGCATAAAAACAAACCAAAAATTATTGACCTGACAACCGCAAATGCATCCCTGTTGTGAATTAAATTTTCTGCATGAATATCACACTACAGTCGGGATCGGGAAATGTACCATTTCCTCACTATAGTGTGATCTCGGAGTTTGTATATATACTTAGCAGGGGGGTATGGGGAGTGCAGCCCCCAACATGGGGCATTCAGGGGGGGCTTTCCCCTGCAAAACATTAGTTGGACATGTCTGGCTGGTAAGGTATGCTGGGTAACATCAACTATGTCGAGAATGGACTTGACATTACCGGTTTCGTCTTTGTTCCTTTCCAATGTTTGTAATTTCAAGTTTATTTGTCAAGTCATTACTCAATGGACTGTCCTTCCAGATTTTGATAGTAAACCATTAGAAACATCAGAAAAAAAATCCCAGCCTCATGCAGAGCTAACAGTAAATTATATCAACATTCAGACCAATAGGACATAGTCAGTCTAATGGTGGACAAATTTAGCTCAAATTTTACCCCCCTCCAATATTTCCAGAACACAAACCCATATCTACTCCCCTCATATCTCCCAAGAACAAGTTCCCAAGGCATTGTCTAAAGCCAAGAACATTATTTCAATGGGACCAGATAACATACCAAGCTGCTTACTGGCCATCCCGAAAAAGGACTTTTCCGACCCGGTACAGAGGCTATTCCACATCAGCCTCCAAACAAGCTTTGTGCTGTATGAATGGTGGACACTAACAGTCATCTCCTTGCCCAAAGTTAAGGTGTCAATGGACTTGCATAAGTACAGATCCATAAGCCTGACTAATATCCTCTATTAGATTATGGAGATAATCATTATGGAATTAATAAATAAGAACATAGACAACTTATAACGTCTTGACCCAAGCCAGCTCAAATTCATCAAGGGAAGACCCTACCTACATATCCTGGTTGACTTCTTTGGACTTCTTTGAGGAGGTCAATGAAGCAATGAATGAGGACAAATCATTACACACCACGTCTCTAGACCTCACAAAAGTGTTTGACACCATCCCACACTCAGGCATTATACATAAACTTTTCCAGCAAAATGTAAATCCCTATGTAACTTATTGTATAGCTAACTGGCTCAAACACAGGACCCAAAAAATTAGAATGGGTGGCTCTACAATCTTCAAAAGACCTGTCACTTATGGTGTACGCTATGGGTCAATCCTTGGGCCACTACTCTTGCATGTATTTCCCAGAGGTCAAAGCAAATGTTAAGAGTTTATGGCTGATCAAGTTTGCATATGACTGCAAATTTGGTGCTATCATTACTTCCCCAAAGGACACCAAGATTCTCCAAGAAGGCCTTTCCCAAACAAATAGCTGTTGTCAAAACAATGGACTAAAACTAAATGTCAAGAAGTGTATACTACTATCCTCTGGCAAGTGTGACTCTCCTTGTAATGATCACATCAACCAAACCTCCTTGAAAGGTGATCATTTAGTCAGTGATCTAGAAATCTATGCAGACAATGAACTGTCCTTTGATAACCATGTACCTACTATTGTAGAAAAGACCTGTTTTCATCACACAGCCTACATCAAAAGCTATGGTGTCCTGGTTCAATGATGCAATCATTCTACTGTACGCATCAGGCTGACCATTGAGTTTAATGCCCTACTTGGTATGTACCTGTCCAAATACTTGTCTCAAGCGGAAAGACTGCAATGCATTGTCACTAAAAAAAAAAATCAAGAGCCGAAATCATAAAAAATACGCAGAGCATCTCAGAGCCTTGACAATCAGTATCATACAGGCTGCTAAGAGGTGAACGCTGCCTTGTATAAAGAGACTTAATAGACCCTATCCTTTGTGACCTATTACATAATCACAAGTCCAATGGTAGAGTGAACACCCACTCAAGGGATCTAAATCTCTTTTGCAACATGAACAGGAAATGTTTAAGGGTTAGATAAGTATGACAGAGATCCATCTTCCACACCTCATTAAGCAAAGTACTTTTTTTATTCTATTTAAATGTAATTTTGACAAATGGTTGGGAATCTGCAAATTCACCCCATGTTTAGTTCCTATGTCCCTCATGGGCAAGATAAACAAGTAAATGCCCCAACATATCCCTGTTCTGTCTGCCTCTGGGTTACTCATACACAAAAGACAAGGGCTAAAAACTACCATGGGAATGTAAAGTTAAGCTTCTTAAGATCCTCACATATCAATAGCTAATCTGACATTTGGTAAAGCTATTTCTGACAAATACAGACACTCTCTCAACACTTACCCAGGATCTTTAAGACAGGATAGGTGCAAAACCGTAGTGTAGAGACCGTGCTGTCATAGCTTTGAAACCATGTCTCAGCAACTACACTAATATGAACGTGTTGCAGGATAGGCTCAAGTTCAGGCATTTTTCTATTTAGACTCCTAGCACTGAATAGTGCCACAACTGTGTCCAAATCTGAGTTTGAGTTTGCTATGTAGAGGACAGAAAAGACTTTAATCAGCATGTGGAAGCCCTGGTATGACAGGTGTAAGCCATTACTGACAAAATAGCAAGACTTATTTGCCATCTCATCTCAGGTTGACACATATCCGATCCCTTTTGAATGACACCAATTATGTAGTCAAGTATAAAAACATCTTTTGGACATGCATCTGGAGCATTTCTCCCCAGGCCTCCGCTGAAAACAGGCTCTGTGGAACCTAGTCGGACATTCCCGGTCAACAAATGTTAAATAAAAATAAAAATAAATTAAAAAAAGATTTTTGATAGGCAGTTGGCTCAGCTCAGACAGTAAAGGCTGTGAGTTGTAGTTAGTGTGATTCAGGGTTTGGTTCCCTCAGGCTTCATTTGCCTAATGTGTGACCTTCAGCAAGTCACTTAACCAGGTATTTCACCCAGCTTACCCCTGAAAAGGGATTGTGTCCAGTGGACCTTCCCGGTTAACACATGGGTATTACTAGACTAATTATCTTGTGTCTGCATCTAGGAATCATTCTTGGAGATGGCAAGATACTACTCAAAACTACTGCTTTTTTTGCCTCTCACATTCACAATAAGCCCCATCATGTCTCTTTGCATGCTCCCCTAGGTGCAGCACCTCAGTTCATTCACTCCTACATGGGAAACCCCAAGGTCATGGTTGAATTTGTCTCACTTATGGGCCCTTAGGACCCTTGTGACATCACAGATCTTGGCAGAGGACAAACAGATTACAGTTTCCCTGTTCTTGTCCAGTCTGGTGAATCTGGAGTCTGTATGCCTAACTGTAGGTCGCCTATGGCTAAAATATCACCTTCTGTGGAAGCAAACTTAGTGAGCCTTGTGGGCTCAGACTTGTTTTCCTGGTGACTCTTGGGTGATCAGTGCAGATTTGCAGTATGGGCGAGTGGAGGAGTAGGTGTTGCCTCATGCATTGGAGGCTGGAAGCTTTTACTGTGTGTTCTAGTAGGTTTTGATTTTTCTTTACAGCCTCAGCCTAAGTTATGGGCCTGGTCGTGAATTATTATTGATGTAGTGTTGTGGGGGTATGATGTTTAATATAGTGGTTTGATGCAAGATGTTCGCATCCCCTCCATATTTACTAAATATATATCTTACAGATTGTCCAATCAACTGACAGAAGCAGTGGACAGTTGATAAGACAGTCACTACACTGCCTCATGACACCTAATGTGAAGTGACTACCTTATGGCCACAGATGGGTTGACAGCAGTCTGCTGAGCCATGTTGTATGAGGGTGGTGGACCAAAACTCAAGTACACATGGGTTGAAGGGAGAGTATTATACTACAACCTGATGATTACTGGATGAAGTGTTTAGTGTGACACTCTTATGTTAGGACTAGAGGGTAGTTAATCTAGCAATACTCAGTTTAAAATACAGAATTAGGTCTGCCAGGATTGATGGCTAGTAGTGTGTGGCTTATTGGCTAATAAATAGCTACTAGTGCTAGCCTCACTACAGCTTCACAAGAAAAAAATGACACTTTGCTCCTTCCCCCAATAGAAGCAAAAGAGTATAATGAATCTCAAGCTGGTTCCAGAGTAGTGGTCAGTGCACTTATTATAACAGCCTTCTTTTGGTAGGTGCACTGGATAGCAAATACATGGCTCAGCAAAACAGAAGACCAAGCTGCACAAAAGCCCACAATTAAAATTGAAAAGATTCCCACCAAAATAGTAAGTAGATCAGTCATGGAGGTCTCATACACACCACCCAATCACAGAGACTCCCACTGAAGTAGCAACAAGACCAATCATGGAAGTTGCATACACACTGCTCAGTCACAGAGATTCACACCAAAACAGCAAACAAATCAATCATGGAAGTCACATACACAATGCCAAGTCACATAGATTCCCACCAAAACAGCAAACAGACCAGTCATGGAAGTCTCATAAATATTGCACAAACACATACGATAAGGAATCAATGTCCCCCTGCTCCTTCTTTCACTACACCTTTTCTGGTCCCCAAGGAGCAGTACTCAGGCTTGCCATTGGTTGGTAAAATCTAGGAAATGTAATATCCTTCTGCTATTTCTCTCACCAGGGTAAACAGAAACATGAATCCCAAGTTAACTCCTGAGAAGTGGTTTATGAGCTCTCTGGTAATCTGCAGTCTTATAGGTTCATAAGTGTGTACTAGGCTAACGACAGCAAAGGCCTTTTTAAGCCTAGCCATGCATCTCAAATCTCTGACAAGTTATGGTACCCTTGATTACTGTAAGCAGGGCTTGGGAGATTAAATATTTACATGTAGGGGCCTGGGAGATGAATTGTTTACAGGCTGCCTGTGTCCATTTGAGACACAAGTACCAAGCCAGGGATGAATTTCCTCTTCGTCATCCAATTTTCCATGTTACATTTGAATTGGGTTAAAGAGGAGCTTGGTTTCAAATGGACAGGGAGCCTGTTCCAGAGAAGGGGTAGTCTCTAGGTTATGTATCTGTCTTTCCATCAAGTCCTAGTTATATCACAGGCAAGGTTTAAGTCTTTAGAATGGGTAATTCAGCTACTGTTTGTTTTGCAGATATGCAGGAGGTTCATCATTGTGAGGTCTTACAATGCCTTGTGTGTCAGGCATAGATCTCCCATCAACAGCCTGTAGGAGACAGAATACAGGTTCAGGGCTTCGAGGTGGTCTGCAGAGGGCATGTTACTTGTGTCCTGTATTCTTTTAGTGAGAAACCTCTGTGGACATTCCAATTGTTGGATGTGCTGGTTAGGTGCATACCAAAGGGGGCATTGTACACAATGCCAGGTCTAATGAGTGCAGAATAAAGTGGAACAATGACAATGACACTCCTGGACCTGGATGCCATACCTTTGCACAAAATAGAATAATTTCCTCACTACTGTAGACACATGATGGTCAAACGCTATGCTACTATATGCACTTGTCCCAGATGTTACATAGTTTGAAAGTAAGATAAAAGATGTGAGAAGATATGAAGTACACATGAATAATAAAAAGTACACATGAATAATAAAAAAGTACACATGAATAATAAAAAAGTACACATGAATAATAAAGGAAGGGTTTCTCAGTTTGATCTTTTAGTGCCCAGTAGTATGAGCAGATGATGTGAGTCTGAGAGAAGTTTCCAAGGGCAAATTTGAAGCAGGAGTGGGCAACCTAAGTCACACTGAATTTAAAACCATAACAGAGACGGAGGAATTGGGTGGGACAAATCAAGTACAGTCACACAAACTCAGTAGTCGCAGAACATGCACAGCTCACAACTGCAGACAGGAATATTACTTTTTCCTATACAATGATATGCTTTATGGAGAAGTTAAAATAATAACTCTTTCATTTCAACTAGTAGTTAGCACACAGGATTAAAGCTATGAGCTGTAATGAACTGCGCCTTCTAGTAGAGGGTTTGATTCCCTCAACCTGTATTTGCTTACTAGGTGTGACTTTGTGTAAACCACTTAACCTAACAGTGATCCTGAGCTGAGTGTGAAAAAGGTCCATGGGGTCAGTACTCTATCCTAGTTAACAAATACGTAAACAAACATTTATATGTTCATACCTCTAAACTGACCAGATTGTGACAGAATGTTCAGATTTCTGCTTCAGATTTTTGTCTGTTTTTCTATAAAATTTTTGGATTTCTGGCAAATCGTTTAGGATTGAAGTCACTAAATAGTGACAAACATTCAAGTTTCAGGTTGTATATTCTTCAGAAAATGCATACTAGCACAAACATATTACTCCAGCAACTCTCTAAATTTATAAGAGCAATATTTAAAATCTGTCAATATTTTCTGTCTTTGCTTCCCCAACTATTTCAGGCTTTGTCCAGATTTCTTATGCTAAGAGGTTGAGGGTTATTAAATTGTTCTAATATGATGTGAAAATAGGCAATATCCAGCAATGTAGCATTTTTTCAGTTTATCGTAACACTTGCTATGGCCAGAAACAAATATGGATTACAGTACATCAGCAGAGCTGCCAAGATGTGGCCAGACTATCTGCCAAACTATTGCTAACCATGTGTGGCTGAAACTGAAGACCATGAAGCAGAAAGAAGCTACAGGAGTGAGAAATGGGCTGCAGATACACTGTTCGGCATTCAGAATAGTGACTTGAGTACAAAGAATGACCCAGCCAGAATGCTACAACTATGTTTTTCTGGTAGTAGAATAAGTTCCAAACCCCTGCCTCATGCTAAGGACTTAGCCCCCTGCATCCATTTAAATCAACTGCAATATAAATGCAGTTGCAGTCTAGAATAGTATAGTATCACAAACATTATGTTATTTTCATCTTTTAACATGCACTAAGCCTCAAAGAGATATTATTGGACAATTTGCAGCCGTGTAGGCAGTACATTTTTACATTATTCTCTGTTTATTGTCTCCATGAAAAAAACAACCATCTGTTACTAGCAGAGCAACAGCACTCCCTACAGAATTCACATTTAGCCAGTAGGAAGTCCAACAGGTGAACTACAGATAACTTTGGGATACCAGGAAGACTGTCTTTTTAATCAGCAGCTGGGCAGAAGAAAGCAAATTATTAACATTAAAAACATGCATGTCAAAGTAACATTCCCAGAATTGAGATATTATTAAATATTAGTACAAACAAAGAGCTTTCGTGTATTGTTTTTTCACAGCAAATGAAAATATATTAATTGGTCAGTAATAAAACAGTGTATTGGAAGGCAAGGACACACAAGTAGCACAGTCTGCAGCTGGGTCTGATAGGGATGTGAAGATAGGCCTCCTTGAGATCCAGGGTTACCATCCAGTGATCTTTGCCTAGCATAGGCAGAAGTTGTTGTAATGTTAACATCTTGAACTTTGGAATGTCTAGGTAGGTATTGAGAATGGACAAATCCAGAATTGGCCTCCAAGTGTTTCCTTTCTTTGGCACTAGGAATAGACGGGAATAAAAACCTAGGCCTACTTCTGACGGAGGGACCACCTGAATTGCCCCCATCTGCAAAAGTAAAGAAATTTGCTCCTGAGCCTCCATCCTTTGCTGAGGAGGCACATTCGGCATGCCTTTGAAAGGAGGAAAAGTGTGAAAATAAAACTTGTACCCGTGATTTATTATATCCAACACCCATTTGTCCTGGGTGACCAAATGCCAGTTTTGTTTGAAAAGTCCCAACTTTCCTCCTAGAGGAGCTGCCAGTAAAGAAGGGTCTGGCAGCGGAAGATACAGGTCATTGGGTCTGTTTATGAAAGGGCTGACCCCTGCCCTCACCAGAAGACTGTGCAGAAGAACTCCAAGTCCTAGGTCTGAAAGAACCCTGAGCGTGAGCTCTGCCTCTACCACGTCTAGACCTGCCCTTAGACTGATAATCCAAAGAAGGATAAGACCATCCTCTAGCAGGCCAATTCCTACTAAACTTAGGGGGCTGCACCTGCATAAAATCTTTGACCGTCTGCATAGACTTAGCCTTATCTTCCATCTTTTTCAAAACTGATTCCACAGGAGGACCAAAAAGTACTTCAGATTGAAGAGGAGCATCCTAAATCCGAGCCTTAACATGCTCTGACAAATTTTGATCCTTAAGCCAGGCATGTCTACGAATAACTGAACCTGTAGCAGCCACCCTGGATGTAGCCTGAAGAGCATCGAAACCACACTGCAAAGAATGCTTGCTAACTTGATCTGATGCATGAACCAACTCCTGGAGCTCCTTACACTCTATACCCTCAGATAAAGCATCCACCTTAGATTTCAATTGACCTAACAAAAAGTTCTGATACTTCAGCATATGAAATTGGCAATTCAAAGCCCTCATAGCTAACGTAGAGGAGGTGTACACTTTTTTCCCCCACCTATCTAAAGCTCTAGAATCTTTATCCAAAGGAACTGGATTCTTAGCCACAGAAGCCCTAATACCCTTCGGACCTTGAATAATAGTTTCCGGATCAGCTCTAGGACTCTTGTACAAATACTTATGTGCTTCTGGAACTCTATAATATCTGTCTGGCTTAACAGGGCAGGAGGCAAAGAATCAGGATTAAGGGAAGATTCAGAAAAAACATCCTGAACAACATCTAAGACAGGAGGAATAGCCAAGGGCCTATGTTGTGGCAGAAACAAAAATTCCCTAAGCCTCTTCCGAGAATCTGAAAAATCCTGACCTTCCCACTTGAAATGTTCCCTCATGGAATGTAAAGTCTCAGAAAAAGAAAAATCCTCTGGAGGAGAAGCAGAAGGACAGGAATCCTTTGCATCCGAATCTGAATAAGAAGGGAATTCCTGAATTTCTTCAGCTGAGGAATCAGAGTAGTCTGAGGAATGATCCATTCCCTCTAAATCTGCCTCCACCCTAGGCCTCTTCTCTGGGGGGGGCATAGAACCCCTGATCAAAGTAATCAAGTCCTCCGCCATTTTCAACATATGTTTTTTAGGAACAGGGGCTGGAGAGCTAGAACTATGACCAGGGCCAACAAGACAAGGTTTGGCCTTAGCATGGCCTTTAGCCACTGAAGTAGAAAGCCTAATAACCTTCTGTAAAGATGGAACTACAAGACAACAATAGTTGAGTTAAAAAACACCTTTATAGAGACAACAAAGCTTTCAGGTTAAAAACCCTTTTTCAATGTTTTTAACCTGAAAGCTTTGTTGTCTCTATAAAGGTGTTTTTTAACTCAACTATTGTTGTCTTGGACTTGCGAACTTTGTTTCAGTGCTTTGCTTCATCAAGATGGAACTACAGACACCTGAGAAGCACCTTCAGCTGGGCCTAACTCCTGAGAGGCCAACTCCTGCAAAAGTAAAGGTTCCCCCTGGGATTCAGCCGAACCCTCGGCAGGATCCACAGATTCAACCGGAGGCTCCGTAGAACCGGCGTCCGCAACGGACGACTCATCCGGTTTAGACTTCAAAGATCTATCTTTACGCTTTTTTAGCGGTAGCGGGCGTCGGAGGATCCAACGGCATGTTATAGTTACACCTTTTACCAAAAACAAGCCTGGCACAGTCTAATCTCCGTTTAATGGTGCGCTTATTAAATCTAGCACAAAAGCGACACCCGACCACGTCGTGCTCAGGCCCCAAGCAAGGAATACAGAAAGAATGATAATCCCTGTGAGGTATCTGTTTCCCACAAGAAATGCAATTATTAACTTTTTCTGACATCCGGAAAACTGAGTTAAGAAAAGACAAAGATTTCCCCAACGGGGTACTTAGCCCAACTTGGTCTTCGGTCTGAAACTCGATAAATGAAAATTTCAGAACGCCGAACGGCACTTGCAAATGCTGCTTCTGCTTCGGACCACGCGGCAAGAAAGACTGAGGATATGGCGTCGGTCATGCGCTTAAGTACTACGTACTGGCGTCAGCTCTGGCGACAATGACCGGCCAGCCCAGCTCTTTGGTATTCGGGCCGATCGAGGACAGCGGACTACCCACAAGTTATGACTGCAGCAATGTGAGATGAAGAACATCAACCATCTGTTACCAGCAGAGCAACAGCACTCCCTACAGAATTCACATTTAGCCAGTAGGATGTCCAACAGGTGAACTACAGATAACTTTGGGATACCAGGAAGACTGTCTTTTTAATCAGCAGCTGGGCAGAAGAAAGCAAATTATTAACATTAAAAACATGCATGTCAAAGTAACATTCCCAGAATTAAAATGAGATATTATTAAATATTAATACAAACAAAGAGCTTTCCTGTATTGTTTTTTCACAGCAAATGAAAATATATTAATTGGTCAGTAATAAAACAGTGTATTGGAAGGCAAAGACACACAAGTAGCATAGTCAAATTCATAAACATTATGACAATGTTGGCATACATTTTTGCAGGGTAATCTGTCACCCTTGCACCCTTCCCAACACAAGAGGCTCTACACCAATACATCCAACATCCAAATATGCTCCTTTTGAACTTACACAAAATGAAAGAGAAAAAGCAACAAAAAGAAACCCACCTTTTTCTCTCTGCTCTGAGTTGCCCAACCTTGGAAATAGCACTAAACAGTATGTTTAAAATAACAACAGTAAATGCAGTAAAATGCCAACAGTTCAAGGTTTCACTTAAAGATAGAAACACTCAAAGTATCAAGTGAATCTTGTCTGATAAAAAGTACTGTTCCCAATAGAAGACACATTTTTAGAGAAACATTTAAAGTAAGTAAGAAACATCAATATGCTTGTCTGCCCAGTTCTACATACTTCATGAAATTTTACCAGCAATTTTGTTTTTATTTATATTTTAAAGATCAGGATGCCAAATGGAAAAATTCCAATTTTCAATACAGGCCCTCAAAGAAAAGCTCTGAAAAAAACATGCAAAGATTACAGGTATTACAAGCAGCACATAGAAGCTAGAATAATTAATTTATTACATAAAATACACAAAACATAAAATTAATCTAGTAAAGTAATAGTTAATAAACTGCAATAATTATACATAATGAATGAGTTTTTAGCAGATTAAATCAAGCAATATTGAATGGCACTCCTTGTGGCTTAGTGACACCTTACACCAAGCTACAAGGTAAATACTAACTCTCAAAGTGCATTTTTAATACAGACCCCACATTGCATGTAATAAATAATTAAGTGAGTAGGTTAACTTCCAGGTTACTGTAGGCCTGCACATAAATTAGATCGCCCCCACAAAAGTTATCATTGCATCACATGCAACATGCTGAGCTGTGCAAATTGGCATATGGCTAAGAAATATTTTGTATAGGAAACAAAAAGTTGTGTTCGTTTTTATAGCTGGGCAAGCAAGAGACTGTATATTTTTCATACATGTGATATCAGAAATAAGAATGACTTTACGCATCCTCTCAGCATGCAACACTTCTGCAGCATGGAGTTGCAGTAACAATTTAACATATTGTGTCTTCTGGCCAACAGCATATTCTAAGTTAGCAGCTGTTCATGCCCATTTACATCTTAACTGTCCCTAATTTTGCAGAATGTCATTGATTTTGCCTCACATTTTTGCCTTGTCCTTTTCAAAATGTTTGATTTTCCAGCAAATCATTGAGGATTACAGTTAATCAATAATGCCAGATATTTTTTTCAGAAAATACGTGTTGATGGAAAACAGATGTTCTATTAAAGTAAAGTAAAATAGAATAATGCTTAAAATTTTCTCTGACCTATGGCTATTGTGCCCCATTATTTTTGGCTTTGTCACCAATTCTAGAGCATAGACGTTAAGACATACAGTTACTGCTGTTTTTTATAAATTTTAAACAACTATTCTCGCTAACTGTATCCATAAACACCCTTCCTGCTAAGCAGAAGGTTTAATGGCTCTAATCCAAACTTGTTAAGTCAGGCATTGCTGAGAATAAAAAAAGTTCAGAAAGTAAGTAATGAAATCCACAGAGAGTATAGCTGATAGTTAGTTAAATATTAAGACATAATAATCATTATAATGGTAGTTAGATGGGTTAGAAGTGGGGTATTACACTGACAGACATAATTATAAAGTTACCCCTTCCCCATGCAGACTCATGCATTTTAATACTTTGCTTCTTATGTAAAGACTTTCAGTCCACAGATGGAAATGTACAAGGTGCAGCACCTTTATTTGTGCAAAAGCCTTTAAAAGTAATCCAAACTCAAAGGTAAAGTAGCAACAGCAAATAGGAGCAGCTCGGCAAGGCACAGATTCAGCCACCAGGAAAGAGTAAAAGATCAGACTGGTTGCAACAAGCTTTTATTAGTGACTGCATAACAAACATTTATTCTGAAAATGTTGCAGCATGTAGTGGCATAGCATATGAATACCAAATTGTGTACCACAGGTCATACCTGAAACACAGTGACATCTAAGTGCAGCAAATGGGTGCACATAAAAAGTGTTGTGTAAAATAAATAGATGTTCATTAAACAAAACCAGTACACATTACACACTTAAGAATTGTGCTTTATGAGAACTTAAAACAAGAATCTCACACATAGACACTGTTGAAATTAATACAAGACCAGTTCAAATGCAAGATAATTATGTTTATACCCTAAATTACTTAATAAGATGCACTGCTGCACTTTGTAAGATAGGACTCAAAGGGAGCCTGTCATTCAAGTCCAGGTAATTATGCAAGTTTAATCAAGATCCCACTTACGTTTTCTGCAATGCACTGGTATTGACAGCCCATGACTTTTATCTAGTAATGGTTCATTCCACTGAACATAAAATCATGTTTCTCCTTACTTCACATAACATAATTTGTAACATTTGCATAGATTCTCCAAGATTCTTTCCCTTAATTCATAATGATTTTTTTCAGGCAAAAGCTAAAATAATTACATAATGCCAAATATATAAGGTTTCTTGTTATGACAACAGTAAATAATTTATGTTGTCAAAACATGACTGGATATAAAGACTATTACTTTTGCTCAAAAGTTTGAAATATGTACAATGTCTAAAGTCTGAAGTTGCCATTTTTGTATTCCTGAAAATAATTTTCCCCTTATGTACTAACAAGTCAGCAAATTTATTTTTGGGATCTATAAACCATATCAGGTCTCTTCTATAGTTTCTGAAATATTCTTGTCACTAAATAGTATTTGCCAAAATGTTTTAATTATGGTGTGCAGTACCATGCCAGGGGGCAGTGTTTACTGAAGAAGCTGCTGACTAGATACCCCTGTTGACATCTACATTCAGGTTACCTTACACTACAATGAGTATATTTACATCCAGCAGCCTTTTGTTGGGTTCTTTTGATGCCAGCTGGTTCAAGACACCTGCATTAATTTTAGAACCTGGTGGGGGTATGCTGTTGTGTAACTGGTGAACTGGTATGTTTAAGTAAGGGGATGTTAAGGAGAAAGTTCTGTCCATCATTACTATGCATCCACTTTCTCAGCTAATCTTAAAACAATAGTTCAAGATCATTTTATAATTTCCTTAAAAATATCACGTTTTCAGCTGAAAGATTATTATTACATTTTATTTTAGTTCTCTTATACTTTCTGATCTTCATTTCTAGTCCTTGTTCAGATACTGTGAATAAGAGGTTAATGACAGATGTATATACCCACGCCTCCTTAATGATTCTCTCCCAACAGCTGCAGCTGAGAGGGCTCGCAACGTCTAGTCCCATGCTGGGTGCCTGGTCAGGTTGCACCGTGAGTGTGGTAAGTACGGATATATTATGCTAAATGTAGTGCAATAAACAATAAAGAATAAAAAAATGTACTGCAATAAAGAATAAACAATACAAACTCTAGAACAGTAAATAGGCAATTAGAAGTGTAGTGTTATAAACGAACAATAACAACTGTATTGCAATTAGCACTAAACAATACCAACAGTAGTAAACAAAAAGGTGTACAGTAGGATTGGGGTGCCATAACATAATTGCACTAGAGCTCTATGCATTGTATGTGTACAGTGAGGTTTCTGCAGTCAAGTATAAAACTATAATAGCTGTAGAATGCAAAGGTAATGGTCTGAAAAATGTATTGCTCAACTCATAGTATGGTTCAAGGCTGTCTCCAGGACAATTTCAGTCACATAATGCTCTCTTTCCTCCCACTCCGGGAACAAAAGGTATATGGGTGAGGAAGTCCAATTTATGGGCAGATATTGTGTGTTGACTTCACAGATAATAAACATCAGTACCAATAACGTGTTAAGCAGCACTGTATTTACCTAAACACATCTCTTAGTATGTGCAATAGGGTTGTATTCATTGCATGTCTGTCTGAAGTTGCTGCAGTCAATTGTTGCATTATTTGCAGATGTCCCCTGCAGTCACAGCTTTTGGGTTCTACTCCCATGCCTGCCAACTAAGGCATGATGGCTGTCTAGTTTACTTAATGTATACAAACATACCTCTCAGCTGTCATGATTTTTTGTAATTACAACTGCCTAATCTGGCTGTTCCATGATTACCAGATAAATGATTCCCTGGAATGCAATATATTTTCAAATCCATTTACAGAACACCTTGCTAATTATGTAATTCCACATTATGTGAAACTGTTCAGTGTAGTTGTGTACCTGCATTTGCTAGTGCTTGGCCCATACTTTCCCATGCTAACAGCTTGAGAAGTATATACGTGCTACATCAGCTATAGAAGAATTGTAGTCACTGTACTAACAACTGACACTGCACACCTGTAGAAGTATGTAGTAGTACTCTGTATAGTAATATTATTTACGAGGTATCTAATGGTATGTTTTTCTCTCTTCCCATCCCTTATTTTCTTTAACTTATTACTGTTATTTATTATTATGATTTAATATTAACATATTTTGTTAAACAAACTGTTTTATTAACCTTATGGTTTAATTCATACTGACTTGCTGTTAACATACTTACTGTTATATTACTTAATGTTGTGTAACATATAATGTACTTTAATATGTATTTGGATTAAAAAATAGGTTCCATTCGATTAATGCTAGTATTGGTTTGGTTATTACTAACCTTAACTTATTGTTATAACTACTTTACTACAGCACATCAAGGTTGGCCGATTCCTTGTGATCTGCCTACATTGCCTCTTCCGGCTGTGGTACTGGGTCCCAGCAAGTCTGTAACCCAACCTAGTCATGCCCCCTCTGCTGCCCCTGCACCATAGGCTGTATCAGGTAGTACCACCCTATGTGATGGTACCAGGCTCCCCTCTTAGAGCAGTGGTGAAGGGAGAGTTGTCACCTGTGATTTACTGCCAGGTTTGGTGCATGGGATGGTCTATCATGGGTTTGGATGACACCTGCATTGTATGGAGAGCATGCTGGCCACCCTGCTGGGGCAGGCTCACACTGTTGCCGATCCTCCACCACTGCCACCCTCAGGGCAGTAATGGAGCACTGCAGACAGTCTCATGGGTGGGGATGTGAGCCATGCTGCTACCTTGTGGAGGCACACTGGACTGAGATTCCACCACATCCTTCCCATCTAAGGTGTCCACCTCCCTCTTGTGTCACACACCAGCCCTGTCTGCAGTCTTGTCTATCTTTTCTGTCTGAAAAAGCTTCCTCACCTACCCAACTTACCTCCCCAAATATACCTATGTCCCTTCCACAACATTACACTCTCACCTAAAAAAAAAAAAGGGCCGCCTGTCCCCCCAAAAAAAAATATTGTCCCATATATAGCTCTCCATTCTGCACATGTATCCACTGGACACACATAATTTGGTCCAACTGCCTAACAACACAATTATGTTGTCCTCACCCCTCTCTATGAGGGTGAAAGTCCAATGTCATCTATAAATTCTGTCAAAGTACACAGTTGTTGCCGTACAAGTATTGGATAGCTATGGTTCTTTCCTACACCCTTCTGCACATACCTACCTGCCTTTCACTATGTTTTTCTCTCTGCTTGCACCCCATTTCACCACTTTCCTATCTCCCTATTTTTCTTTTCTTTACATATTTTTAGTGCGATACTGCATGACGTGCTGTGCCGCACAACCTCACTAAGCTCAGCTAAATGGAGTTGTATTGACATAGGTTCATAGGTTCATAGGTTCATACTAGGCTATCTGCCCAAGGGCATTTATAAGCCTAGCCCATAGTTATGTGGCTTTCGCCACCCCTTTAGTTTGAATAAAAACTATGCCTATCATTTTGCTATGCCTCTGTCAAGCAGTGACACTGAAGTAATCCCTGGGGTATATCTGCGATCTCCCATCCATTGGTCAAGATTCCTCTTGAACAAGGCCAGCGAGGTGCTCTGCCTCACATGTACCGGGATTTTGTTCCACAGCACAGGGAGTCTCTGGGTGATGAATCTGTCCCTCCAGCACATTCTATTTATAACCGTGTCAAGGTTTAAGTCTCCCGCCCTTGTGGTTCTGAGGGATCTAGATTTTTTGAGGTGAAGCATATTCATCAAATCTGGGTTTGACATGGCCTTATATGTCAGGCACAGGTCACCTCTGAGCAAGCAGTATGAGACTGAATAGAGCTGGAGTTCTTTCAGTCGGGCAGCATAAGACATATTTTTGAGACCCTTTATCCTTTTGGTGAGGAACTTTTGGGGCCTTTCAAGCTGCAGCAGATGTCTGGTCAGATACATTCCGAACGGGGCATTGTACTCAATCGTAGGTCTAATGAGTGATGAGTACAGGGGGACGATGACCTCCCTTGATCTAGATGTGAATCCCTTCATGATCAGGTGGGCGATATAGAAGGTTTTCCTAACTACTTTAGCAACATGAGTGTCAAACGAAAGGCTACTGTCAACCTGGGTCCCCAGATCCTTGATGACTTTTTCTGTGCTCAGTGGATTGCCACCTATATGGTAGCTAGGGGTAACCTTGTTTTTCCCGAAGGGTATGACTATGCATTTTTTGGCGTTTAACTTCAGGCCATGGCTCTGGCACCAGTTATCTGTTTCTGTGAGGCCCTTCTGGAGGATATCTGTGTCAGATGTGTTTTCGACTATGGCGCCCAGTTTGCAGTCATCTGCAAACTTTGTCAGCCATAACCCTCCTGTGTTTGCTTGTACTTCAGAAAAGTAGATGCTGAACAAGAGTGGACCCAGGACTGAGCCCTCTGGGACACCATTTGTGACAGGCTTTGAGTCTGACATGGCTCCAGCAACTCTGACCCTGTGGGTTCTGTCACTTAGCCAGTTTGCAACCCATCTTGTGATGTATGGGTTTACATTGAAGCTGATGAGTTTTTCGATGATACCTGAGTGGGGTATTGTGTCAAAGGCCTTTGCCAGGTCGAGGTAGGCTGTATGGACTGCCTTTCCCTCATCAATGGCCTTGGTGACTGTCTCGAAAAAGTCAACCAAGTTTAAGAGGCAGGATCTGCCTTTGACAAAGCCAAACTGGGTTGGATCCAAAGTCTGCAAGTTCCCTATGTCTTTATTTATGAGTTCCATTATGATCCTCTCCATGGCTTTGCAGATAAGGCTTGTCAAGCTAATGGGGCGGTAATTTCCAGGGTCTGTGGAGGCACCGCCCTTATGAAGTGGGACCACAGTCGCCGTGCGCCACTCCTTGGGTACGATCCTGAGGTGAGGCTAAGATTAAACAGCTGTCCTAACTGTGGGTTTAATTCCTCGTTGAGTTCGTGAAGCACACAGCCGGGGACACCATCCGGTCCATGGATGCTGTGTTTTTGCCTTAGTGAGGGCAGTTCTCACCTGGGCGTTGGAGATGTTTGGGGGCTACAATCCCCTGGAATAGATATCTCTCCTTTGGGGGTGGGGAGTTTGCACTGAACCTGTCAGCCAGTATGTTGGCAATGTGTGTAGGTTCAGTAATTTTCACATCATTTTGAACTAATTCTGAGCATATCTGGGAGTTTCCTCCTAGGTTTCTAACATAGCTAAAGAAGGCCTTATGATTGTCTTTAGAGTCCTTGGCGATTTTTCTCTCAAAATTTGCCTTGGATGATTTTATGAGAGCTCTTAGTTTTTACTTATAATGATCAAAGGTGTCTTACCTTTCAAGGATTTTGCCCTATCTTGTAGTAGCTTCCTCCTTTTGTTGTAGAGCTTGTTTATGGCTGGGGTCCACCAGACTGGATGCTTGCCTTTGGTACAGAGAGTCTTAGTTTTGTTTGGGATTGCCTGATCCATGCAGTCCTGTAGGTGCTGGTAGAAGGCATTTGTAAGTGATTCAGCGGTTTGAGTAATGTTTACCACTGGCTCAGGGGCCTTAAAGGAGACCACCCTAGTTTTTAGAAGTGTGAAATCGGCTTTTGAGAAGTTTTTCACTGTGGTCTTTTTTGTTTCAGGTGGGGGCGGGATGAGGACCTCCAGCGAGATTAGTTTATGATCTGATCTCACCAGTGAGGGGTATACTTCTGGTGTTGAACATTTTGATCCCATGTTCGTGATGATGAGATCAAGTATGTTTTCTTCTCTTGTGGGGATGGTGACTAGTTGTTCCATGGCATTTGAGTTTATGAACTCCAGGAATCTTTGGGTTAGAGTGTTCGGGCTTGAGTAGTGTTCCCAGTCTATATTAGGGTAGTTGAAGTCACCTAGTATGATGGTGTTTGGAGATACATTTATCCCCTCCAATGTTTTCAGGAAGGCCATGTGAGGTTCCTGAGTTTGAGAGGGTGGCCTGTAACATGCTACAAATTGCAGAGCAGTCTTGCCTATGGTTAATTGCACCTGGATGGTCTCTGATGCATCGTGCGTTGCCACCAACCTTGAGGTGTGGGTGTCCTTTATGAATATGGACACCCCCCCTCCTTTCTTGGTGTTGTCTGGATTTTGGGGCCAGAACGCATGATATGAGGTGAAACCTGTTAGTGCTGGGGTGCTCTCAGGAGCCTTGAACCAGGTTTCTGTCACAGCACAGACATCAATGTTCTCCATATTGAGAAGGGCCTCGAGTGCGTGCATCTTGAGATTGAGACTTCTGGCATTGAGCAGCATTACCCTTAGTTTTTTTCCTTTTTGGTGTTCTAGGGTGGTAGGTTTAGAATTTGAGCCTTGCCTAAAAAAGGCACTATGGGGGTGGCAAGAGCCTTTGCCAATATCCGGAAGCCCAGGGGTGACGGGTGCAAGCCGTCCCTTGCGAAGCAGCATGGCTTGTCCAGCATGTCATCCCAGGCAGACAGACATTGGATCCCCTTTGAATGACACCAGAATTTAAGCCAATTATTAAAGCTGATCATCTTATCACTGTATTGTGGCATCATTCTAGGTAAAGGTAGGATACTGCTCAAGGTCAGGGTCATACCTGCCTGGGCTACATAATCAGAGAGTTCCTCGATGTCCCTTTTCATGTAGTCCAAGGAGTTACGTCTCAGGTCGTTGACACCAGCGTGGACAATGACTGAGTCGTAATTGTACCTGCTGTTGAGAGACCTGAGTGCTTGCGTTATGTGGCGGATTCTAGCGCCCGACAGGCAGCTTACTGTGACCTTCTCCTTACTCAGTCTGGTGAGCGGGACGTCAGTGTGTCTGACTATGGAATCATGAATGACAAGTGTGTCTGGCATTTTGTTTGGCCTTAAGGGCTGTGACTGTTTGACACTCTGACTGTGTGGTCTATGTGTTGCATGTGTTGGGTCATGAGGTGGTAGTTGTTTGGTGGCCTCTGCTGTTTTGGTAAATTTTTGATCAGAGCCTCCGAGTATGTCTTTGTGTGAGTATGTGTATGATTTGAAGTTGTGATGGTACCATGTGTGATTGGGTATGTATTGTGTGTGGTTACCTTCTCCTCCTGTCTGGTCTTGCCAGTCCTATGTTGAGAGAGCTCAGCCTCCAGTTTGGCCGTATAGTTGCATCTCTCGCATGTATTTGTGTTTTGTGGGAGAAGGAGAGGATTGTTCAGGTACATGAGGCAATTGTAACATTGCCTCAATTTTCCCAGGTTCACCAGTTGAGCTGGAGAGGACACTAGCAACTGATCCCTCGACATACTAGAACTAGTAGATAAAGAGACTTTCAAAGGACTCCAGAGGAAGTGGGTTTTAGGCTGGTGGGGTACTATCTATAATAAGAGTGCTTTATCAAGGTGCAAGTACTGTAGGAGTAAGTGCTAGGCTTTACAGATAGAGAATAGTCTACTTGGGAATCAAGTAGAGATGAACTTTTCAGTTATAGGATATGCTGGTTAGATCAGCAGTACAGCTCGAGGAAGGTAGCTCTAAGGGAAAATTTGAAGAGTGGAATTTAGATGGCCCGAATAGTTTAACCTTGTTTAACCGCCGCTGCTCTTGTGTGCAACAGTGGCAACTCTGCGCTAACGCGCGTTTAGCGTGTTTTATAGCAGGGGGCTGAAGGGAGCTAGGAATTGGCCCAAAACGACCAATGGACTACTAGTTTCTGGCTGAAACTTCACCAAATCGGACAAAAAGGCCGCTCAGTGCTTCCCACTTTTAAACAATAAACACATACAAAATAAACACCTGTACCCTATTTTAAACTCAAGACCATCGCATCTGTTGACCACTACATTAACCTGCCACACCACACAGCTGTTAATTAAAACAAGTGGTTTAAGCAAAACATAACAATTGCAAGTTACACTCATTAAGCGTGTTTAAGCAGAGCTGCTCATCATGCTAGATCGTGCATACTTGCTGAAAAACTAATGGAAACATTTGGAGTGCACCTTGGAATCCAGTGCAAGACTACACCACTAGAAAGTCAAATTCAGAATAATGGATGTAAGTGAGGTCTCTAATAGCAGGTAAATGTCTCCTTTTATCAGCAACATTTACAAATACATCTGCTAAGGCATTACTGCCACAATACATGTTCAACAGGGACACTGGTGCAGAAATACATTCATATAAATCCATGCACATAATGATGCCTGTAAACAAAGTATGTTGCTGTCTGTATGTGTTACTTATATCTTGCATATACACCTGCTGTAACAGTGACTCAGTCTCTTAAATGCCTTACAAAGAGTCACAGAAGGCTGCAAACACAGTGCAAAGACTGTTTCTTGCTCTAAAAGCACCTTAACAGAATTTAAAAGTATAATGCCTGCAAAGACTGCCAGCCCGTAACAGTAAAAGTGCAGAAAGTACACACAGCCTGCCACCGTTAAGTCTGATGCATGTATCTCCCTTGTTAAATTCAAAGTCTGATGCACTGCACGTATCTTCCTTGTTAAACTCAAAGTCTGATGCACACTTAACAAAAATATCTCAGACTACACTGCAGTCACAGAAGCCTGCAAAGACCTTACCTTAGCAAAATTTAAAAGTATGATACCTGTAAAGACTGCCGTAACAAATGTGCAGAAAGTACACACACAGCTTGCCATCAAGCTTAATGGCTATTTCTTGCACATATGAGAAAGTACCTTAACAGAATTCGAAAAGTATGATGTCTGCAAAGACATAACAGTAAAAGTACAGAAAGTACACACACACACACAGCCTGCCAACTGTCATTAGGTATCTCTAGAATTCAAATAGAATTCAAAAGTCTGATGCCTGCACATTGCACACACTTAACAAATGTATCTCAGACTGCAGACACACGTACTTAGAAGCCTGCAGTTAAATTCACACAAACATATGATACCTTCAAACTAAAGGCTGCCATAACAGTAAAAATGCAGACTCTCAATCAAGCTCGTAAGCTTAACAGCCATTTCTTGCACATATAGCAAACAGACCACACACTTAAGTGGCTGCAGTCGAATTCACACAAGCAGAATAAAAAAGTGTGATACCTGCAAAATAGAGGCTGCTGTTAACACTTTTACACTCCAAGCTTTCCCATCGCTTACAGGCTGTGCTGGAGGACCTTGTAAATTTAATAGCTACTCGAGGGTAGCTATAGGTTTTGCAAGTAAATCTTTCTGGAAATAAATATGCTATAACTATCTTTGATACCTATAACTTCACACACTGTGTCTGTATATTGCAACAGCAGGTTGCTGCTCTGAACATAAAATGATCGATCCGACTATTATTCATTAATCCCAGAGTCTGTACATCACATCAAAGGTCAAATCCACTTACCTGTCAATTTCGCAAATGAAGTACCAACAAAACAGTTGCAAACATGATGAGTGGGAAAACGTTTCTGTTTCTGCATTGTCACTGGGTTGATGAAAGGAACTAATTCAACCGAAGTGTAGCCACTAGCCAGTAAATGGTCTGCTGATATATGTGTGACCTAAAATCTGGGCCTGCCTTTCAAATGTACAATAAAATGTAGACGAAAGTAAAAGGGTTTTGAGGACTGTTTTTAAGAAGTGAGTGTGACATAGTTATAGTACAGAAGATGTTTGTAATGCATTTCTTTTCTGCCTACTTTTTTCTAGTGTCGTGTGTAACTGGATGGCAAAAATACAGCATGTGTAAGTATATCAGAGTAACTGTGAGGCCGATGAAGCCCAAGCTCAGGATACAAAGCACACTTAAGACATACTTTCATTGAAAATTCACATTTGGTTGTTAATAGTTTGGCATACAGAATGCGCACTGACTTAATTACGTGATATTATATTTTTATTGCATGGCACAGGACACTTTTCACCAGCGCATTTTATACTTATGGGGTGGATGGTAACACTGAAAATGCAGACTCTCAACCTTTTAAGCTTAACAGCTATTTCTTGCAGACTTGCACTGTTGCACATAAGCAGACCGCAAGTTAATGGCTTGGTCGGCATTCTTCTGACAGGCTCTCTGCCTAGTGAAGCTGATGTCATCACGCATGCCCTGCACACAATGACATCAGGAACAAATTGTTAAAAAAAAAAAAAATCCTGGGAAAATCGGAAATTGAAGGGGCTATTCAGAAATTCGTGGCACCCCAATATTTTGCCCTCAAAACCGGTATTTACTGAGGAATTCGGTACAGTTGAGAGGTGTGGATAG
Source organism: Protopterus annectens (assembly GCF_019279795.1). Taxonomy (NCBI): domain Eukaryota; kingdom Metazoa; phylum Chordata; order Ceratodontiformes; family Protopteridae; genus Protopterus; species Protopterus annectens. Next base: position 677,134,569 of record NC_056749.1, on the reverse strand, counting down.
GTGTGATGAGTGCCACATTCAGTACAGCAGTGACAGTCTGGGATTTACATTGCATACCTTTTTGTTTAGGTTGTAGAACATGGAATGCATCCCCACATCTTACCGACCAGTGAAAGTCAAAGGCTACATTACTCTACATCCATCAGTAATGCCTCAGCTGTGTGTGGTGTGCAGAAACTATTATATGTTCCAGGTATGGATGACTTTCCAAAGGATGGTATTGTGCAGTCGTTGGCATTTAGTATTTGTCAGTGGCTCAGACAACTGAATTTGTGTCTCAGGCCATCCTGGATAACTGTTGGCTCTGTGTGGGATTCAGTGACAGCTCCTAAAATAAAATCTCCTGCTAATGTAGTCAGAGGTCACTGACATTGGCTGTCACTGCAGAGAAAGCATGGCTAGAAGGGGTATGCCACTAATGATGTCTGGGGAAATCCACTGGTCAATGGCATAATTACAGCATAGGTCTCCCAATGCTATCTTCCCAGATTATTACTGTCATACACTTGCCTATCCACCAGCTAATATAATACTTTGTAGAAAACATACACAGCTTCCAGCAAGGCCTGCTGGCCTAATATTGTCAAGCACCTTGTCAGGCCATGATGGGTAGAGTGAGTAATATTCCCATCATCCATTGCATAGTGTAACACTCAATGGGGTCCACCAGTTAGAGTCTGTAGGCATGATATGGTCTTGAGCATAACAAGCAGCTTTACCCAAGCAGTCTGGTTAACCAGGTGTACTGTCTCTCTCCCCTAAATATAAGCTGAAATCTGTAAAGTGGCTTAATTAATCTTCACTGTGTTCCAACTTTTCCATGTGATGCTACCTACTTATTCAAGACTTCATCTCCAGCTCACTCTAAAGAAATTACCACCTTAGACACTAAATAACAGCTCCTATCTGCAATGCAGCTTAATTAATTTTCACCGTCTTCCAAATTTTCTGCGTGCTGCTACCAGCCTATTCAAGGCATCAGTCCCAGCTCACTATAAAGAAATGACCATCTTAGACACTAAATAACAGGTCCTATCTGCAACACAGCCTAATTGATCTTCATTGTCTTCCAACTTTTCTGTGTGCTGCTACCTACCTATTCCAGGCTTCATCTCCAGCTAACTGTAAAGAAATTACTACCTTAGACACTAAATAACAGCTCTTATCTGCAATGCAGCCTAATTAATCTTCACTACCTTCGAACATTTCCGCAATGCTGCTACATACCTACTGAAGGCTTCAGCTCCAGGTCACTGTAAAAGATTACTACCTTAGACACTGTAGGGTATTTTGGCTATTTATCTTAACTCCATGGATAGCACATTGTCTTGGTGGTCAGCAGTGCTGCTGTGCCCCCCCCCCATTTTTTTCTTCATTCTCCAGCAATACTGGTCTCAATCTTGGTATTCTCAAAAACTAAGCTCCTAACAAATTATCTTCATGAAAACTTGTAAGTAAACACCCAGATAAGGCCTTTTGCTGTATACTCAGTATTTAAATAGTCCCATTCATATAGGACCTTACATTTTTTTTTCACTCCACAGCCCAACTTGCAGAATTACATATACTCCAGACATGTAGTGACCCAATATCTACTAGACTGGTGAAATTAAAACTTAAACTGCCCTATTTTTTGTAAAACTGATTGTTTCTCTATCTTTCTGCTCACCTGTGACCAGCTCACAACCCAGGTCATACATAATTCAATGCCTGGAATTCTTCTTCCACCTCCTCCCCCTCCCTGCCTTACACAGAGTTATTAAATATTTCTAGTGTTTTTGGGCTCCACTTATAAAAGCTTTACCCACGCTGTCCAGGGCACCAGGTGTAATTCTGTTTATTTGTTATATTATAACGTGTGGTCTAAACTGCTGATCTCAATCTTGGTTGTGCTGTTCTATTTACAACTACTGTAGCTCTCTGCTTTTTTTTTTTTTTTGTATTTTACCTAGATCTTATACAATTCATTGTTGTCCCTCCTGGTTTTATCCATGCAAACTGTCTGTATGCAGTTTTTTTATCTGCATAAAACCAGATATGATATACTGTGATTATTATCAGCAAACACTTCAATTACACCTTTGAATATGCGTTAACATTTTTAGAATTGAGTGCTTCTGAGCCTCCCCAACTGTGCAGAGTATTTCATGTGTGATGTTACAGTGTAGTTATACATTCTAGACTTTGTTACATATTGTAAGTATGTATGTTTAGCATTACCTTAAGCTTATTCCTAGGTACTGTGGTTATTCTTGAGGCTACGATTGTGTTGCTTATTACTTAACTTAATCTGCCCAGCTGTAGTGGAAAGTCCCTAAAAAACAAAAGAAAGCTCTCATATAGTCAGCTAATACCTCATAATTGTTCATCTAACTGTTTTGGTCATTGGAAGCATGGTAATAAATATATATATATATATATATATATATATATATAGATATATAGATATATATATATATATATATATATATATAGATATATAGATATATATATATATATATACATATATATATATATATATATATATATATATGTATATAAACTGTTGTCATTCTTTATAAATGTGCTTACTCTACTGCTATAGCAAGCTACTGTAAACTGTATTTGTCTTGTATTTTTATTTTCCCTCTTTCTCCTTTTTTTCAGAAATAACAGCTCCTATCTGCAACGCAGCATAGTTAATCTTCACTGTCTTCCGAATTTCCCATGTGCTGCTACCTACCTACTCAAGGCTTCACCCTCCAGCTCACTGTAAAGAAAGTACCACCTTAGGCAGTGTGCTTTTCTTTTGTCTATTTAACGTAACTCCCTGGAGAGCACATCACCTTGGTAATCAGCTGTGCTGCTGCCCCCCCCCCCCTTTTGATCCATTCTCCAGCAATACTGGTCTCACAGTCTTGGTATTGTCAAAATTAAGCCTCAAACAAATTATTTCCTTGAAAACCTGTAAGTAAACACCCAGATAAGGACTTTTACCATATACTCAGTATTTAACTAGTACCATTCATATAAGACCTTACTTTGTTTTCACTCCACAGCCCCACATGCAGAATTACATATACCCCAAACATGTAGTAACCCAATAGCTACTAGACTGGTGAAATTAAAACTTAAAGTGTCCTAGTTTTTATAAAACTGATTGTTTCTCTTTACCTTTCTGCTCACCTGTGACTGGCTCATCCCACTCCATTTGCTCTTCTATGCACTGGCTCACTCCACTCCCCTACCCTACACCCCTATTCCCACCCACCCCTCCTCTCCTTTAATTTATACTATATCCTCATTAACTATTCTCCACCCTTTCTCAACATCCCTCCAATTAGATTTAAACACCTTTTTTATAACATACCCACTTCATTTCCACTGTCATGTAACTACTCTCAAGCTAGCTTATAATATAAACCCCCTCACCTCAGGCTCCTAACATCATGCCCCTTCTTACATAAGTATTCCAATTTTCATCTGTCTTGCTCTAATCACCTCATACCACAGTAAACTTCACCATTCAAACCCATCCCCCTACTCTTTCCTATTCCTTTAACCACAGTAACTCAACACACTGCTTCTACATCTCTCCCTCACTCTTTGCCACCTCCCATTTCTTCCTGTACAAGGTCAAAACTCTCACTCTTATCTCCCTTATTGACACACTTATAGCACTGTACTATAGCCACAAGCCTTCACATCCACATACCACATTGCTTACTATGACTCTTATTCTAGCCGGTGACATTCATTTCAATCCCAGCCCCTCCCTCCCTTCATTCAACCCCAGCACACTACCATCCCTATCTATGCCACTACCTAACCCTTCCTGGCTTCCTCCCTATAAGACCCCCCCCCAAAAAAAACAAACAAACAAAATTGCCTGTTCTCAACCTAGAAAGCATTCTCAGAAAACTTGGTTAAACCCCCACATAGCTAATAATGAACTCCTAACCCCCAGGTACAACATATTTTGATTAGACAGAGAGATTAAGAAAGGTGGCAGTGTTGCAGTTCTCTACTCTGATCTTCTCAATCTCTACCTCCTCAAAACACCATTACCAAATGTTCACCCTGCTGAATTAAACTGTCACTTGAACTCCCACAAAAAATCTGCTGTAGCCTCAATTTATATGCCAGCAGGCAACAACATTCCAATCCTGGAAAATATATTTTCATGGTTCTTGGACAACATTTCCTATGAAACTATTACTCTGGGAGATGTAAACACAGACTTGTATAAATTTATGACAGACTCTCCAATTATTAGTATTAACCTGCATGGCTTCAAACAACTCAGCACATCCCCACTCATATTAATAAAAACTCAGGCTCCACATCTATCCTGGCTTGGATACTTACCACAGACCCTAATCATTACCACAACCCCTGCACCCTACCTGACTCCCTTAGTGACCACCTATGCATTCACATCCAAAGACACTCTATCCTAATACCTAGAACCCGCATATATAGAGACTGCCATAAATTATCCTCCAATACTGAATCATTTAATTCTAAACTATTATCCATTAACTGGTCCTTCCTTCACCACCCTTCCCTTGATGAATCTGCTGAAAAATTAAATCAAATGTTCCTCAATATCTTAGACTCACTTGCTCCTCAAACAAAAATTAGGTTAAAAGCTACCTATGCACCCTGGCTATCTAAAGAAACCTGCTCCCTCATGCACAAAAGGTAGCTGGAAAACCTAGCAAAAAGCAAGTCTCCTTCCCTTCTACAAAATTACAAAGAAATCAGAAACCTTACAAAAAATCATATCTACCAAGACAAGAAAAACATCTTTAATACAGCACAATGTAACCACCTCTCCAGCCCTAAAAATTTCTAGTCCACTATCAATAATATTCTTCACCCAGGTAACCCCATAACCCCAAATCCTTTCCCTAACTATACACCACTGGAGACTGCCACTCTACTTAATAACTACTTCATAGACACCATCTGCAATTTAACTCACTCGGACCATAACTGAATTCCTCCACACTATTCTGCCTCTCTTCCACATAATAAAAAACCCTTCTCTCTTAAACCTGTCCCCACCTCCTACATCAAATCTCTTCTTCATAAACTTAAACCCTGCTCTCCATCTGCTGAAAAACTACCCCATCTCTTTCTCAAGCTCACTGCTGAATCCATAGCCTTCCTTATTTCTATACTAATAAATAGAGCTATTCAAGAAGCCATAGTTCCAAACATCTGGAAACCTTTTTATACTATACCACTGCATAAAGGAGGTAACTCCACAGATCCCTCTAACTTTAGATCAATAGCCATCCTATCGCCACTTTCTAAAATTTTTGAAAAGTGCATTCACTCAAAACTGCTTAAATACCTAATCCATGAAAACCACTTAACCCCTACCCAACGCAGCTTTCGGCCAAATCACATGAGGCCAGAGATAATAACCAGCTTGTGTCCTGTCTTTTCCTTGACCTATCCATAGCATTTGATACAGTGTCTCACTCTAAATTACTAACAAAATTAAATGATCTGAACCTCTCTCCTCCCACTGTGCAGTGGTTCTCCAGCTACCTCACTAATAGACTTCAGTCTGTCCAATGGCTTATTTCCTGCTCCCCCTTCTTGCCTAGTGCTTTATCCTAGAACCCCTTCTATTCAATATCTTAACCAACCACCTCCAGACTGTCTGTAACCACTCGACTCTTATCCAGTACATGGACTCAACCCTCATCACCACCTCTGATAACTTGGTATACCTCCATTCACCTACACAAAACACATTTTTCGCTGTAGAAAAATGGCTTAATGAAAACCAGATTATACTAAACCTTAAAAAAACTAAACTCTTACTCCTCCTGCCAAGATCACTCTCACATCACAAATTCACCTCTTCCATCTCTTCTCTTAACAACACAGTTATCAAGGTAGATCAACATACTAAACTCCTGGGCACCATAATAGATGACCGACTAAAATTTGATCTGCATACTCAGCAGTGCATCAAAAAGACATAGCAAAAACTTTGACTACTATACCAGAACAAAACATTCTTTACATCAGATGACAGACTACCCTTAAGTAGAGCCTTTCTTCTGCTATGCCTTCTCTATGCCACTCCCATCCTTACCAACTTACAATCCACATTAAACTCCAAACTCGAACAAACATAATAAAATTGCCAGATTCACAACAAACCTACCTTAAAAATCACATCATTGTATTGCATTAAAAAAACTGCAATGGTATAAATTCTCCCAATAACTGCTCATCTTACAAATTAGACACTCCATCCTATACAAACCTACTGCCTGCCCCTCCCTTGTCTCCTTCTACACCCCCACTAGATCTCTCAGAAGCTCTGACCAACAACAACCTGACATAAATAAACAAAACAAAAACACTGGTAAATTACTTTACAACTGCAATGTGTCTTTAGCCTAGAACAAAACTCCTAACTGTATTAGAAATATCAATAACTCAAATCTATTCAAAAAGCAACTAAAACGTTTTCTCTTAAGTTCATGGATCTGCCGTTGCCAGGAGACTAAATTAATCCATCTCATCACTCCAACCTTTCTCTTTATTCTCTTAATCTCAATTTCTCTTCCTTCCAATAACTGTATCCCTTTTCTTCTGAATCTGCCTTCTTCCAACTTTGTGTAGCTATGGCAACATAGTATTGTGACTACTCTGTTGCCTCAATTAAAAACAAATTTAATTATGTTAGTAGATACTGACACACTTAGGGCACATATTCTACTTGCTACCCTTATTCTGTATAATCCATGCCTCACCTTTGAAAACAATGTTCTTTTGAAATTGAAATTGCCAGTTTCTTTTTAAATTGATCTCATTCTATTTACTTAATTTTAACTGCATTTTTTCTTAACTTTTTGTGTAAAATTCATGTTTTAATGCCTATGTCTTTATTTATTACATTGTATAACTAGAATCACATTTTTCTTAATATTTTGTATAACTTAACGTACATTATTCTTCTGTGTACTATTAGTTATTGTATATACTTTTTACTGGTGCTTGTCTCCATTGAAAATGGGCTTTAAGCTCAGTTGGACAAACCTGGTTAATAAATGTCAAATAAATAATAAATAAAAATAAAATGGTATTTGGTCCAGTGTCAGTAGGTGTACAACAGTGTTACTACTAGTATCCTTGCATGGCATTTCATATCACATGACTCAGAGATCTGTGGACACTGCTTGGCACTACATGTTAGTTGTTCTTTGTGCAACTAACTATTGCAGGTACTTGCAGCATGTTCCAAGAAGACAGTCATCCAAGTTGTCTCTACCGAGTGCAGACAAACATGTTAGGAAAGTGTAATATGTACACCTTGTGAAGGTAATGTGGGGGTTTTACAAAGGTATTCTGCAACTGGACACTACCCAAGTGGTGTGTACTGGAAGGACACAATTATGTTGTGAAGACTATGTTAATCACGGGAGTCCACTGAATCGCCGGTGCCTGGTAACTACAAATGCTGGTCTCACCGACACCACCCTCACATAGAATACCATGCTCTGATGTATTTTCTGTCATCACAAGCAAAACTTTACTACAAAGCTCATGATGACAAGCAGGACACAGCCTGTTTGTTCATCCCCACAGTAGTCCCACATCATAAAAGGTTCTGTAGGCTTCATATACCCTTTTCCAGGTAGATGCCTTGATTAGCAATATGGGCACTCAGTTGGCTTTTGGATGTCTTATGCCATCTGTTCCAGGGTTGGTTGTATGTCACTAGTGAACTGACAAGAGGGGGATTAGTAGCACTGCTGCAGCACCACAATATAATGTACAATGTCCAGTGACGTAGATGTCAAGTCTTGCTGAAACAATCAGCACACTGGCATTGAGCCATCATAGGTGACAATTTCAGCTAGTTATACATCCTGCCCTTCAACAAATTACTGGTGAATATCTGCACTACATGCTGTGAGGCCTACTGCAGTGGACTGGCCACTTTTAGTCAATCTGTGTCCACCTGCCACATGTCCTAGGCATGTCATACTGTACAGTTATGTACCCAAAACATGTCTGTGTTCCCACGTCATGTCACACAACAACTAATGTGCTATCTAGTAGCTTGGCTGGCATTGTACACATGCAAGGCCAACGTAATGTCAGCAAAGTTGAACACGTCCTGTATGCATGCACAGCATTTACATCTTCCCTGCAAGGTGTGCCTACATACACTGTATATCATGCTGTCAACCCCAAGGATGTGGCAGTATGACCCTAACTTTGCAGGACCTGTTGCTGAGATGTTGAGACTGTCCCCACCCCTCTACTCCTATGACACACAAACACAACAGATGCGACTGCATTTCAAATCTTGCTGCCATGGTGTCTCCAACAGCTGTCATTATATATAGCAATGAGCATTATGCCAACATGCACAGATCACATCCTGCACCACCTACTCCTACATCACACACACCTGTGTGAAGCTCCTTACCAGACACATTGCCAAACAGACACCTCAGAAAATCCTGCTACTCGAGTGCATTGTATACATAATACTGGAGGCACCACTTGCTCACTGGTCAAACACCGAAGGCAAAACACAAAATCACACCTCATAGTCAGAGTTGATTATGTTGTGAGATATACTGATGTCTGTGTCAAGTGGCTACATATGGCAAAGATCACAGATAGTTGCCTGTGGGTTGACACAATAGGCCTTACCACACATTGCCTCAAATCAAGGAATATCAGTTAATATAATGTTGACATCATAGTTCCTGCAGGTGTGTACGACTAGGGACATACATCACCGGCCTATATGCAGACACATGAATGTTCTTAGCCAGTCTGTCTCTCATGAGTATATGCATAGCTTTCAGCTGAAGTTGACCATCACCTAGGATGATGGCTCCATACACAAAAGAAATTGATGGAAGTCAATAATTGTCTTAACATGTGGTGTCATTGTCAGGGGATTGACTACCTATTTGCCTGGGATGCCTTGCTCAACAGACACCAATGCTTCACCAGTGATGGTCTTCATTTGTCACCCTCCAGATATGGAGTACTGGCCATGGCTGACATCCCCACAATGCACTGTTCAGGGAAAAGTTGGCAATGAGAACACCATCTTTATACAACATCATGGTTATGCTGCTACATGATGGGTATGGCAACACTGAACCTCACTCTGTGGAATGTGTCCCCACCCTGGATTATGCAGACGTTTGTGCAGTCATGGACATCTGGTTCAAGGCTGTGGATATCACCACAACCATAACAGACTACATGTCCATCCACATCTTCACACCTCAAAATGGCAGTGCTCAAAGTAATGCAGGTGGCATATACATACTCATTAACTCATTCCCTCCAATACAGCTCTTTTGGCTGTATACCTTTAACCCCCAGTGGGTGTGGCTTCAGCCTTTAAAAAAGAAGTTATCACCTTACATTTCTAACAAATAGTCATTGATAGAGGTCATATATCAATCCAGTTGTGTTTGTCATCATGTATGCTTCAAGATAAAATATTCTGATACTATATAGCACAGTTTTGGAATTACTAATGCAAGTCTGAAAAGGCAATATTTGGCGCCTAGAGGCGCAGTAGGAAGTACTGCAGAAATACCTGAAGACATCACTCTGTTGTAATGAGTTAAGGATAGATGCACATCCAGACTTTGTGACACACTGTGATTTCCCAGAGACACTGCAGGTACTATTCAGTACTAGAAGGGCACATAATGAAGCAATAGCTGACTACAGGAGCAGGACCATGAATTCAGACACTGATTGTGCATATTTGTATGTATGTGTGTCTTATCAATATATCATTACACCATGGTGTAGGGTGGCATTAAGTGACCACCACCTATGTTGCTTAGTCATGCTCCAGCTCACTTGCCTAAAGGTTAGTCTACCTCTTTAACTACAATGCCCTGGAGCAGTGCCATTGCATCCCCCCAAAGGGAACCAACTTATTGCATCATGTGTTTACCAATATTACTGACCAATGCAGCACCCCAATGTGAGGCCCTCCCTGGTGGGATCTGACCACAGATCAGTCTCATTAAAGCTACCATCACTAACTCCCTCTTGCAGACGATACAGACATATATTTCAACAAAGCCATTTATTATCTCATGTGGGATGGTTTACACAGCTTGACTGCACCTCCCCCTCTGATGGGACAGGCAGGTATGCAGAACTCCACATTCAAGCATAATGCCAGCAGCATTAGAACTGTATGAACTCGGCTGTACCTGACAAGAGGAACACAGGCTCCTCATGGCACAGCAAACCTGCTTGGTGGACAACTGCCATTATCTGGATGTACAATAAGACGTGGACATTGCTGTGTGACAGCTGGAGGTGAGGGTTCCCTCCCACTAAATGGATGCACAACTTCCTCAGCTATAACAAGCACATAGTATTGCTGTGATGTTGTGCCAGTACAGTATAAGACAAAATTAGCCACCCACACAAAGCAGAACCACAACGCATAGTGTAGTTACATGTTTAACCTCAATGGACAGGTAGAGATTGTCAGTGTACTCATACATAATGATGCCACATATAATGGATCTGTACTCACAGCTAACCTGTAGTCCCACAGGTTCTGTATCAACTTCACTCCTCTGTCCCCACCACGTGACACATAACATTCCTACAACCTGTCCCATAGCTTCCATATCTACAGAGCAGGTCATAAATGGCCTCTCTATGGAGGATACAAGCAGCATCCTGCATGTTATCTGACAAGGATTACTAACACCATTGGGAGCACCTTGCAATCATACTGAAACCATTAGCTGCATCCCAGCTGACTGGCCAATGGCAGCTGTTATACCCTTGCACAGAGGTGGTGCATGCACTGACCGCCAGAACTAGAGACATCTTTGCCTGAGTATCCATATCTGTATGGCTGTAGGGAAATTCATCATGAAGCTGATCAGCACACATATATATGATCTACACACAGTTGACTGTACATGGTTTGGATGTCTGACAGGGGGATCATGACTGTTAAACATGGTGGACATTTCCGAGGCAGTCACCAAGGACCTGGGTGAGGGGACATCAGGGTATACATCCCCATGGACTGAGCCAAGCCATCTGACTATATCCCCACTCAGGCATCATTTACAAATCACCCACTTAGGCATCCATGGTATTATCATTGTAGGAAATCTAAGTGGTCCATTGATGGCACACATACTCAATATAGGGACATCCGCCTCCAATATTTGATCTGTAAACAGCAGTGTTCAACGAGGGTCAGTCCTGAGTCCTCTACTGCTTGGAATCCATTTAACCACGATACAAGTGAATACTGAATGTCTGTGGCTACCAATGTTGGCGAACACCTGCAAACTCATGGAGTCTGTGAGTTATGTCAACATCTTAACAAGAGGGTATTGATGAGCAAATGCTTGATGATATTGTAATGGCCATAAATTCCATGCAAATATATATATATATATATATATATATGCAATATAATTTCCATCACTAGCACCCATGAACCTGTACCTCTCTACTTCTTAGTGCAAGAAATCTAGACAAAACCTAAAGTAATGGGGGACAAAGACCCAAAAACAGGGACAGATTTTAAATATTGCTTTTATAAACTTGGAAAGTTTACTAGAATAACAGGATTTGTATTAGTATACATTTTTTGAAGGAAACAAAGTTCAAAACTCAAATGCATGTCATTATTTAGTGACTTCAATACTAAGCGATTTGCCTAAAAAACATATATTTTATGAGGAACAGACCAAAAAACATGAGGCAAAAAATATGGGCATTCTTCAAAAATCTGGGCAGTTGAGAGCAATGCTGGTAAGTAGCACATCAGTTGCAACATGCGATGTACATACTCAGGGGTGAAAGAACTGGGAACACAGACCTGGCCTCACAGGTTTACACCTAATGTGCCTGAGATCACCATGTCTCCTCGGTGGTATAACGGAAATCATATGTCATAGCTAAGGGCACAATCACCCGCAACTGATATACCCATAACCTCTATGTACTCTTACCCCAGCATGCCAATATCTGAGTGCAATGGTCATTTGGTAATGGACCTTTCCAAGCAGTACTGGCACTTGCACACAACAGTATGGTTCCTCACAAAGAAGCTTCATGTATTCAGCAGGTCTTCAATGGGGATCACCTGAAATTAGTGTCATTGTAGCCTGTGGCATATAGACTACTCAGAGGTGATCTCTGCCTTGCATACGGGGCAATGTGTGACCGCACTTTACTGTAAATTCTGCAAATCTGCAGGCAGCATAGTAGATGGATTAATCACTCTAAGGACATTAATTTAGTATGTGATGTTAGTAATACATGCTGGTGGGAGAGATTTGTCTAGCAGACTTTAACCCACCTTTGAAACAAAACCCCTTGTTATTGGCAAGCCGAACACCTCAACACATGCCATCTGTATGATTGACTGGGCGACCATCATTTAGGGCTTCTGCCTGTGTCCCTCTTGGACTGGTGCAATATGTGCTGATCATGTGAATAAGGGTATACAGTTGTCTACGATTGTGATGACTGTATGGCCATTATGCTAGTGAAGTTCAAACATCCTATGGTTCCATAAGCGATGTACAATGCTCTAACAGCCACACACACAAACCTGGCTACAATGAGGATAGCACCACTTCCATATTACTGCTTACAGGACATGGCACACATAATGCAAGTTGGCTGTATGTAGATTAGAACACATACCTATGTAATGGCACGCACTACATATCACAGTATGTGATGCATGAAACACACCTCATGTCTGCTAGTACTATCGGTTTAGAATATATGCTTGATGACATCAGCAGGCATAGTTGTGGTAAGGCATTTGGAGGGCCACATCATCTGCTACAAATACAATTCTGTAAACCCTATCTCTTTCTAAGTTACTGAGTTGATCATATTTATGCCATATGGACATCGACACATGCACCAAGTGACCTGGAGTGAGATTAGAACCCACACCTATTTAGTCGTACACACTACAGATCACTATACTTAATACATGCACCATGGCTCAAGTCAGATGCTGCAATGGCAGCTGGTAGTCGTAAGGTAGATGACATCATCAGGCCTTGGAGAGACTCACACACACATGAAACAAGTGGCCTGGAGTGACATTAGAACCCCTACTTATCTAGTCTTGCACACTATAGGTAATACTTATCAAATGCACCATGGCGTAAGTCAGATACTATAATGGCAGCTGGTAGTCATAAGGTAGATGACATCATCAGGCCTTGGTGAAGAGGGCAGCTTGGAAGCCAGCAGATACTTACAGGGTCAAAAACTGTACAACCATTGCAGTTTGATAGCCAATGAGGGATTCTCAGTGTTTGGCAGGGGGATACACACACACACACACACACACACACACACACACACACACACATATATATATATATATATATAGAGCGAGAGAGAGAAAGAGAGAGAGAGAGATAAATGTAAGTATATATTTATTTGAAAATGCATAGAGATAGATATACTATGTATGTAAAAACGAGGTAGTGACAGACTGCTATGTATACATATATGTATGTATGTACAGACATATCTGTACATAACAGGTCATTCTGATCAAGGGGCAATAGGATTGAGCTCAGCTTAACTAAGTGTATGGACATGCCCAGTGGGACTGTCAGTACTTAAAAAGTGACTCCAAGCCACACCTACCTGCATTCCAGGCCAGGATTCTGTGTGTTACAGACACTGACATCTGTCCCTGTTTCTGCAGTACTGCACTTCATTCAAAATGCTCATGGCATTTTCCAGCTGTGTGGTGTAATTAATATGTGACAGAGGTTCATAATGTTATACCACACACAGACTGACAGTCTCTCAAAACACCAACATAATAATACCTCATATGCAAGAGATCTAGATAAATCCAGACTTGAACCATCAAAAGCATCACCCATTCCAACTTCCCTAGTCCACTGAGCCACCCAAGCTGCCAGCCAGTGAGGAGCCATTATCACACAATCAACATCATACATATGTACATTGTTATTCCTGAGTTAAGTGAGACATACAATGTGTGATTGATTTCTATGTTACTGCCCTGAGATTGCCTGAACTGCTGATATACCACTGATGACCTACTGTTAAAGTGGTTATATGGGAAAACTGCTGTTATGCGTGTGGAGGAACAGCAGCACATGTTCTGCTGGGATACACAGTAGTCCAAATATCATGTGACCCCACTGTTTAACATCTTCCTTGACTGATGTAGTGCATATTCCAACTGTGAGGCATACTGAATATTAAGGAACAAGTTCTAGTGGACTGGGTAATTGTAGTCCAATGTGGATGTTACTTGTGGCCAAACAGCCCACTATATTTCCTTGCATAAATGCAGTAGATCCATACAATACCATATTATAGTAATCCTTGCAAGTAGTGTGTAGGATAGGGCATTACCTTGCAAATGCAGCAGTTGACAGAACTATAGTTGAGGGCTGACTCTGTGTGATGCAAGCAGTACACAGCCAATACATGGATAGGTACAGGTTGCGTGGGTTGCCTGGCATCAATTTTAATATGTGTATGTGAGTAGGAATAAGGTGTCAGTCCCTAGGCTGACAGTGAATGTGCTATGCGTCGTCTCTTAGCTGAAGCCAAGGTGTACTGGACATGCCTACATCTGCCTACAGGGACATTATCAGGGGGTTCCTTCTCAGAGTCTTCCTGTGACTGTGATGACTTAGGCACTGTGGAGGGCTGTGTATCCCTTCCCTTTGCTGATCCTGCTGCAGCTGTTTCCACAGGATCATACTGACAGTCTGTGTAGCATAGCACACATTGTGAACATATGTGCACATGTGGCTGGAGAGTACTGCAGGGCTGCACCAGATATAGTGAGGCACTGGAGCCGTGACTTCAGAAGCCCAAACATATGCTCTATGATGTTCCTAGTTTGTGTGTATGCCTCATTGTGGTGCTCTTCTGTGGGTGTTTGTGCATTTCTGATGGGTGTCATCATCCATGGTTCCAGGGCATAGCCAGCATCCCCCAGTAAATATCCGTGTGGGATGTCCCCCTAGCAAAAATCGGGTGCAGCTGCGATGTGTGCCAGATATGGGAGTTGTGATAACTGCCACGGCTGCCAGCACACACATTCATGATAATCCCCTGGGCATTGCACACGACTTGGCAGTTGATGATATGGTACCCCTTGCAGTTGAAGTAGAATCTACCCTCCTCACTGAGTGGTGCCTTCATGAGAATATGGGTGCAATCTATGGCACCCAGGACTTCAGGGTAGTGAGCTACAGAGTAGAAGTGTTGCATATTGCTCGCCCTCGCCTTAGCGGTGAGGGGAAAAGGAATGTGGTCACTGGCATGTGGTAGCATGGCATCCAAGAACTGGTGGAGTAACCCTGGATGCTGATGCCTGTGAGACCCCCATCATGTCTCCATTTGGTCTTTGGAAAGAACCTTTAGCTAGTATCCTAAGGGCTACACATACCTTTGTTTCCATTGGGTGGGTTCCCCTCTGTTGGCTCTGGGTCAGAGTTGAAGGTGACAGAACTCAGTGAGTTCTTGTAGCATGTCCCTGTCCACCCTGTAGTGCTCTACAATCTCCAGCTCATGCAGCCTCCTGGAAGGATAACCTGGGCTTGAACACTCTTCTCCTTCTCTGCCTAGGCCTATTGTTAGCAGCAGCATTGATTTCAGCATCTAGCACATACAGGTGCAGCAGACCTGCAGCAGTCCCTAGCATTCTCTCAGTTAAAATTCCCCAAGTCTGTACTCCAATGGTCCAGAGTATTGGGGAAAAATCAGAATGTAGGGTGCATGCATACTTTACAGGGCTCTGCTGTAGGTGCAGAATGTGTGTTTGGGTAAGTATGATGCATTTCACCTGCCTACAATATAATTAAAATCATTTAATGGCCCTATTTTATCTTAAACAAGAGTCAAAAGTAATTAAAATACATTTTTCTCAGACACGCTGAACACAGCAGCTCGCTGTGCAAACATGCGCATGGAAGGTAAAACAGCTTAGACGTTAGTGGACACATCATCCTGAAGGGACAAACTCAGCCAGGTGGTGTGCCATGCAAACATGAGACCTAAGCTGAAATTAGCTTAGGAGTCAGCAGACACCCTCCCCCCGATGTCAGCTACATCTTGTGTAAACAGCAACATGGGTCTAAGCCTACATGAAGTAGAAATACAGACATGATTTCTCCTTACTGCTGTTTAGTAACTACACCTCATTTGCATAGGTATCCATGCTCACAGCCTAGAAACTACATACTTCAGAACCCAACAGCTCAAATGCACCATTGTAAGGACTCCACAAGTTTTTTTTTTCTTATTTTTCTATAAAGCATGTTTGTGCACTGCGGCACACTGCACAAACCTGCTCAGATTACTAAAAAAAATTTATTTAAGTTATTTCCTTAATTTTTCCTCAAATACAGGAAAACAGTTTCACTCATATGTGTATGTGGTATGACATTTCTGTCCGTATATCCCCATTTTTACAACCCCTTTTGTCTATCTACACTTCTGTACACAGACTTTTTCCACATATACTACAGACACTGACATGGGGTCTAAACAGATGCCTATCTGCTTGCTGGATCACTCTATCTGCCTCATTTGTATGAGATTCACCTGCTTATGAGGTCATTTGCATGCCACAGAAGTTTTCATGTTGGCCCGTGAATGTTTGCCACTCAGCCGTGCTTACTGAATCTAAAAATGTTTGCATACATGTAAGTAGTGCAGCACTATGCCTATACAGAAAAATTGTGTAGGCCTTATTAAATTCCCCCCCAAACCTTCACCTAAGCATCAGTTATGTTGAAAAAATTTCCACTGTTGAACCTGGAACACCTACAAGGCATAGCAGCTACTAATAAACTTGTATTTGATGTTATATCTCAATTAGAGAACGTTATGGTTTTGGAAAGTGGGTTGCTATTGGGTGTTCACATTCATGTTTACGCACACGTACACTTACTTAAGCATCACAGCCTTAGATTTAGAACCGCTAGAAAAAATTGATGTTTGTCTTTTTGTTGTCATAATCTGTTTACAAATTTTATCTTCCTTCCATATCAAAACTCTGTCCTGATGATAATCTTTATAATCACAGACTTGTGGCTTCGATATTATTATCCTAATTACTAACATTCGCTGATTAAATCTGTACATTTATCCAAACAAATTTCATAACACAATGAAAACTGTACATTTATTCAAATTAGATTATTTCAATGCTAAGCTAACTGGTAAGTTCTAATGTATCACTAGCATAACTAGCATCAGGCTATGCAAAATGTAAAACATCTTTCTCTTAAAACCATGTTTATCCTGCCAGTATGTTTTTTTTGTAAATACTTACAGGCCTCTTGTAGCAATGTCCTTTATTACTTATGTTCTGAACATGGTCTGATGACAAAAAGTAACATATTGGTTTGTCAATTTACTATGTTTTTTGTAACTCTTCATAATGTGGTTCATTGGTCTGGGAGCATAATGGGGGTGTTCCTTGGGTGGGGTGCATGATTATTTTGATAAACATTACAGCAGTATCTGTTATACCAATCCTGGTGAACTGAAACTAAAATAAAATACATTATTAAGAAAGGAAGGTATTTCTCAGTGTCTTTATTAACTTCCAACAAAGTGCTACATGCAGTTTCCAAGCTGCTGTGTGTGCGCATGCTTATAGCTAAGGCTATGAATATTTGCTTTTGTCTTAGATTCATTCGGTTTGCTACTGGTCCTAACCAATGCAAGTGTGTATAACACCTTAAGATATCAAAGTTATAATGTAAATAGAGATGGTTAACTTGATAAGCCTGATAAAAACAGTTATTTTACAACCTCTCACGGCACATGGAGAAAATAAATTATAGGCATAATAACCACACAACAGCATTTGGAACTTTCATACACAGCAGCCCCTGTGACTTTTATATAGTAACAGAAACAACATATAATGCATCAGATGCATGTATGCATGTATATATATATATATATATATATATATATATATATATATATATATGTATATTACTAAATTATTGATTTATTCATCCAACAAACCATTCTTTTGTATAGTAATTAACAGTAACAAAAAGTATAAAATATGCAATAGGTTGTGTAAATCAGCTGTACAAGTTAAGAAACACAATTGCAAATTATTGTAGTAAAGTCATATGAAGTTTGCAGTAGCAGGTGTAAAGCCATGTGATAAGTAAAAATATTACAGTTAGTAAAGAAGAAATGTAGAAAGAAGGATAGTGCATATATGCAATTTTGAGATGGTTAGATAATAAAATGTTTAAAAGCCAAAACATAAAAATTGTAATAGTTTATAAGGCATTACTTCTCAACCTTAAACCTGTTATAAATTTAAATGTGATCCTGACCATATAAAATATGTGGAAGTTATGATATCCTACTAAAAAGAAGTCCTCATGTTTTCAGACAAGTATATGCAAATTTGCATAGCCATGTGGCTTCATTTATCAAGGAAGGGTCTACATCCTCTGTGCG